>NC_143028.1:85914972-85927472 GCF_057628025.1 Oncorhynchus mykiss
GAGCCGAGTGATCCACCGCTAAGAGTTGTACTCTTGTTTTTCATCGCACGCAGAGGCCAGTGGCTGGGCAGAGATTGGGAGGTGACCCTCCTTTCCCCCACCCGCACTTCACCAGAGCGCCAGGCCATAGTTCAAAGACAAAGGTTTAAGAATAGGGAGGCTTCCGGGAGCTGCGCTGCGTCGTCGCCGAAGCGCCGAAGCGCCGGTGAAGCCGCGCAGACATTAAACCCCCACCTACCCCCGGGGCGCAGAGAAGTTGACTGGGTTCCCAGTGCCGCGCGAGGATACTGGGCGATACTCAAGCCGCTTATAAGATGTTAGACCATTCTGGGAAGTCCCGGTTCACCGGACACCCCCAGTCCACTTCGGTAGCGGCCTCTCCACCCGCCCATAGGTGAGTCATGCAGGCCGATCGAAAGGGAGTCGGGTTCAGATCCCCGAATCCGGAGTGGCGGAGATGGGCGCCGCGAGGCGTCCAGTGCGGTAACGCGACCGATCCCGGAGAAGCTGGCGGGAGCCCCGGGGAGAGTTCTCTTTTCTTTGTGAAGGGCAGGGCGCCCTGGAATGGGTTCGCCCCGAGAGAGGGGCCCAAGCCCTGGAAAGCGTTGCGGTTCCGGCGGCGTCCGGTGAGCTCTCGCTGGCCCTTGAAAATCCGGGGGAGAGGGTGTAAATCTCGCGCCGGGCCGTACCCATATCCGCAGCAGGTCTCCAAGGTGAACAGCCTCTGGCATGTTAGAACAGTGTATGTAAGGGAATACCCCCCTGAATTGGACAAAAATGAATGGCAACAAGGTATGTAAGGGAAGTCGGCAAGTCAGATCCGTAACTTCGGGATAAGGATTGGCTCTAAGGGCTGGGTCGGTCGCGCTGGGGTGCGAAGCGGGGCTGGGCTCGAGCCGCGGCTGGGGGAGCAGTTGCTCCGCCTCCTTTCTCTCGCCACTGCTGGAAGTTCGTTGTGCGGCCCATCTCGTGGGCTCTCGTTTGTGGTCTCGCAAGGGGCTGCTTATGGGGGTTCATTGGGGTGGTGTCCGTCGGCGTCCCGAAGGTGGATCGGTGGGGATCTGGTTGGTGGTTGGCAGCGGCGACTCTGGACGCGTGCCTGGCCCTTCTCGCGGATCTCCCCAGCTACGGTGCTCGCCGGCCCCGTTTACGCGGGGTCTCCGGCGGGTTGCCTCGGCCGGCGCCTAGCAGCTGACTTAGAACTGGTGCGGACCAGGGGAATCCGACTGTTTAATTAAAACAAAGCATTGCGAAGGCCCAAGGTGGGTGATGACGTGATGTGATTTCTGCCCAGTGATCGATTTCAGCCCCGGACTCGAGGGGTTATTACGAACTCTGCAGGAGGTTCAGTCGAAGAGAGGGCGCTACCCAAGTTGAAGTACACCCCTGTAGTGGGGAGTGGACTGGAGGGAAGGACGGTATTGCCATCTCTGGCGGGTTAGCGCGGTGAGGTAAGGGAGGAGCCCTCTAGTAGGGCTTCTTCAACCCCTACCCGTGTGACACCCGACAGAGGTGGCTATTTTGCTGTGATTGCCATCTCTGGCGGGTTGGTGCGGTGAGGTAAGGGAGGAGTCCTCTTGAGGGCTTCTTCAACCCCTACCCGTGCCACACCCGACAGAGGTGGCGATTTTTCACTTTAATCTGAGGGCCATCCAACTACCTTGGGCGGGCTGATGTGGGAGGGTCGAATGAGGGCTTGCATGGGTAACATGCTGGAGCCCGTGCTCCCCTTGCGCATGAAGTCCGCCCGTGGCGATAATCTCGGTGGGTTCGGTACAGAAGTGAATTCCAACTGTTTAATAACGAGCATCGCAAGCCCAAGGTGGGTTATGACTCGATGTGATCTCTGCTCAGAGATCAACCTAAGCCCCGGAACCGAGGGGTTGCTACGAACTCTGTATGAGGTTCAGTCGAAGAGAGGGCGCTACCCAAGTCCAATGTATCCAAGGGGCTGAAAGTACCAATTATTAAGGTAACAGGATTAATAAAGGGAAGGCCTAATTGAATACAGGCCAAAAGGGGCAAAGAATATGGGTTAAACAGGAGGAGAGGGTGCTCCATCCTATTAGGCCAACCAATAGGGCCGCATAGATTACAAGATAGTGATAGTGGGTTAAAGGCACAACAAGCCTCACTAGAGCTTAGGCTCTATATAGTTTGAGTAATGTTAAGGATAATGGGGAGTGTACCAGCTATGGTTTGGTAGGGTAGGAGGCTCACGCCTCCCGCCTCTCCCTTCTCGCTATGTGGGTGTCATCGGTCCTAGCCCGCTTCCCCACATCCCCCTTTGCCTAGGATGTGCCCGACTGGCTCTATCCCCCTTCCCCATTAGCCACGGTTGCATGACTCACCTATGGGCGGGTGGAGAGGCCGCTACCGAAGGGGACTGGGGGTATCCGGTGAACCGGGACTTCCCAAAATGGTCTAACATCTTATAAGCGGCTTGAGTATCGCCCAGTATCCTCGCGCGGCACTGGGAACCCAGTCAACTTCTCTGCGCCCCGGCGTAGGTGGGGGTTTAATGTCTGTGCGGCTTCACCGGCGACGACGCAGCACAGCTCCTGGAAGCCTCCCTATTCTTAAACCCGTGTCTCCGAATGGCCTGGCGTTATGGCGAAGCATAGGTAGAGGAAGGGGAGAAATCCCCCAACTCTGCCTAGTCACTGGCCGTACGTGCGTAAGAAACCAACCCCGAGCGCTGGAGAGTTCACTGGGGAATGGTAGAATGATTCGAGCCTTGGGGGTGAGTGATGGTAGAGAGAAGCGTCTGCCGCTATAAGCAGAAGAAGGGCTCTCCTGTGCTCCCTGGGGGTCCTTTAGGACCTCTACTGAGTGAGTAGGGTGACGGTGCACTCGGGTGATAGGGGCAAAGTAATCATCCGAGGCCTGGTAGGAAACTGCCGGGGGTGCTCATTGAAAGATGGGGCATCTACACTCAGGAACCTAGACTCGACCATACGTTCGATCAGGAAACCTACCCCGAGCGCCGGAGCTGGAGGGACGGGTATGATGATGCAGGTCTTGGGGGTGAGTGACGGTAGAGAGAAGCGTCTGCCGCTATAAGCAGAAGAAGGGCTCTCCTGTGCTCCCTGGAGGTCCTTTAGGACTTCTACTGAGTGATTATGGTGACGGTGCACTCGGGTGATAGGGGAAAGGTAATCATCCGAGGCCTGGTAGGAAACTGCCAGGGGTGCTCTTTGAAAGATGGGGCTTCTACACTAGGCAACCTGGACTCGACCATTCTTGCGTCATGGAACCAGCCCCCAGCACCGAAGCGTTCATTGGGGAGTATGGTAGAATGAATAAAAGTGAGTGATTGGTACAAGGAAACTTGACCGAATACTAGCCACTAAATAACCAGGGAAATGACTTCGATACATTTTCCGACCCAGAGGGTCCAAACTGGGGGATCAAACCCGGACCCACGCATGCTACTCCAAGGGCATGGTCATGAGCAGCAAAGCTTGGAGGCGAGAGATAATGATGAGCAGCAGCGAGAGAGTAAAACAGTTCAATTGAGCAAACACGGGAAACGTGCGAGAAAATCCAAGCATTGCTTGGTAAAGGAAGGGTTGTGGATTTCCGGACCCAGGGGGGAGAGCGGCACTCCTCCCCGCAAAATAGTAATTTGCGAAAACATGTCCTACCAGGACAAGTCTCAGGCCTCGGACCCAGATCCCCCTAATGACCTAACAAGAAAGGAGGACGTGGGCTCGGTGGCGCCTCAGTGTGTCGGCAAATTAAAGACACCTACCCCAGAAGCAAGGGACGGGGGTAGGATTGTCGTGAAGTCACCACAACCAGCTCAGTCAGACCAGGTGGCCCCGGCCAGCAGCCAAGCGAAGGGAGTTACGCCTAGTACCCTGTTGGTATCGATCCCCGTCCGCGACCTAAGATGTGGACTCTGTGACAAGCCACTTGGGACCATCGGTGATACGGTGAAACACTTCAGGGTGGTTCATCCGAGGGTAACAGTGGTGTATGGGTGTAGTGTATGCGGAAAGTCCAGTAAAAACAGCCACTCCATCTCCTGTCATGTCCCTAAATGTAAGGGAGTGATGAGGGCGGGAGGAGAAGCGGGTGGTGACCACGGTTGTGGTCACTGCCCAAAAAGCTTTGCAACGGTTATAGGACGGACCCAGCACATGAGGCACCAACACATTGAAGTCTACTGTCGTGAGAAGGAGGGGAAAGTGCCAGCTAGAAAAAAGGGGAAAAGTGGGAAAGCAGTCCTCGAGAGGATGGAAGAAGAGAGAGAGGTGAAGAGGCTGCTTGAGGGGCTGGCCGGGGAATACCATGCTAACAAGCGGATAGCTGAGAGCATGGGAACTGGAATAACTGCAGAGAAGGTGAGGCAGATACGACGTAAACTGAGACTGGAAGAGGAACGCAAGGACAAAACCAAGGGAGCATGCGACAAAGAAGATTCAGTCGGTATGCTGTCCAAACCGGGGAGACCATTAACACCCCAGCATGCCATCCGGAGTATTCTCCGTGAGAAGCTAGCTGGGGGTGCTACCCAAGATGGTGTCCTGATTGGTGATGTCCGATTGTCCTTAAGGGGAGTGGAGCAAAGCCCAGCTTTGCTCAATACGTCGGCTCTGGAACTGCAGCGGTTGTTGAGAGGGGGAAGGAGGGCCCGGAATCCGAAAAAAACCCGCAGAGCGAACACAAGACAGCATTACCAAATGAAAGGAAAACGATTGAGAAACAGATGGAGTACGGAGTAGTGCAAAAACTGTTTCAAAAGGATCAAGCCAAGTTGAGCAAAATCATTCTGGATGGTGATGTGAGTGGTGCCAAAGTCGCCCCATCACTCGAGATTGCTTCGTCTTTTAAGAGGCGGTGGGAGGTGACGGAGGACTACTATGGTCTTGGTCAGTTCAGGTCGGTGGGTGAGGCAGTGAATGGTGAGTTTGGATCCCTCGTCTCGGCAGCCGAGGTATGTGAAAACCTAGGGGCAATCAAGAATGGTACAGCAGCTGGGCCAGATGGGGTAACCAAAGCAGCAATACTTAAGTGGGATCCCACTGGTGTGAAAATGGCCGCGACCTTCTCCATATGGTTGACGACGGGCACCTTGCCGGAGCCCTTCAAGGAGTGCAGAACTACCCTGATACCCAAGTCCAGTGACCCGAGGGTGCTCACCCAGGTGGCTGGGTGGAGACCGCTTACTATCGGGTCGGTGGTATTGAGGCTATACTCTCGGATCCTGACACACAGGCTGGCGCGGGCGTGCCCCATTAGCCCGCGACAGAGAGGATTTATATCCTCACCTGGGTGTTCGGAAAACCTGATGATCTTGGATGGGTTAATCAGGCAGAGCTGGGCGAGAGGCGAGAGGTTGGCCGTGGTGTTAGTGGATTTTGCGCGTGCATTTGACTCAGTGAGTAATTTGCACATCTTGGATGTGCTCAGGCAGAGAGGGCTCGACGAACACATCATTGGAGTCGTAGGTGACTCGTACACCAATATAACGACCACAATTACAGTCAATGGAGAGCTGTCTCCTCCCATTGACGTGAGGGTCGGTGTCAAGCAGGGGGACCCGATGTCGCCCCTGCTCTTCAATCTGGCACTAGATCCAATGATTGAAACGCTTGAACGATGCGGCCGGGGGTACCGGTTGGATGATCAACAGATCACGACCCTGGCCTTTGCTGATGATTTGGTCCTGGTGAGCGGTTCTTGGGTTGGTATGGCGCACAACATTTTGATTCTGGAAGAATTTTGTCAACTGACTGGGCTGAGGATTCAGCCCAGAAAGTGTCACGGGTTTCTCATTCAGAAGGTCCGGGGGGCGCGATCGGTGAACCTCTGTGAACCCTGGATAATGTGTGGAGAGAAACTACACATGGTCGGACCGGAGGAGTCGGTGGCGTACCTGGGCATGATGGTGAGTCCGTGGCATGGCATTATGGAGCCAGAACCTGTCGAATGACTCTGTAACTGGATAAGTTCAATTGGGCGGTCACCGCTGAAGCCTTCACAGAAGGTGAAAATGTTGGTGGTCTATGCGGTGCCGAGGATGGTCTATGGGGCCGACCATGGCGGGTTGGGTGCGGGAGTCCGATCGGTGCTAGACGGGATGATCAGGAGGGCAGTGAAGGAGTGGCTCCACCTTCCGCTGTGTACCTGTAACGGACTGCTTTACTCGAGAAACCAAGACGGTGGGCTTGGTGTGATGAGGCTAGCGCGTGTCATCCCGTCCATCCAGGCTAGAAGGGTCTACCGCTTATGGCATTCGGAAGATGTCGTTACGCGGCTAGTCACCCGCAGGGCAGTTGAAGCGGAAGAGTATCTCGGAATGTGGTTGAGAGCCGGTGGGAATGAGGCAAGTCTGCCACCCCTTGAAGCGGTGATGGGAGGGGCTGTACAGGGTGCAGAACCCATCGGCTCTGTGAAGTCAAAAAACCCAGCCCCGCCGAACTGGAGGCAGGAAGAGTTCTTGAGATGGCAGAACCTAGCATCGCAAGGAGTGGGGGTGCAAACCTTTGGCAGGGACAGGAACAGCAATCACTGGTTGGCAAATCTGGAAAAGTGGGGATTCAGACAACGCCACTATATTGCAGGTCTCCAGCTAAGGGCGAATGTATACCCGACTCGTTGACTAGGGGAAGGCAAGACCTACCGAAAACTTGTCTCCACTGCCTATCAGGAGCTGAATCCTGCTCGCATATTCTCGGACAGTGTCCTGCAGTGAAGGATAGTCGCATTGCGCGGCATCACAAACTGTGCGAATTGCTAACAAATGAAGCCGAAAGCGCCGGATGGAGCGTCATCAGGGAAATGTGCTGCAGGACCCGTGCTGGGGCACTGCGGCGCCCAGACCTGGTGTGCGTAAAAGATGGTAATGCTTTGGTGGTGGATGTTACAGTGCGATACGAGCTGACCTTTGATACGTTGAAGGTCGCGGCTGCCGAGAAGGTCGCTCGTTACAACCCGATTGCTCGGTATGTTAAAACTGCCCTGAAAGTGAGGCGAGTGAAGGTGTACGGTTTCCCGCTGGGAGCGAGAGGCAAGTGGCCGATGGGTAACAACGAGGTGATCCGAGCCTTGGGGGTGAGTGGCAGTAGAGAGAAGTGCTAGTAAAGTGGCTGAAGGAAAGTATTTTTGAGAGCCCATGGTCATGGTAACTCTATGGTGCTAGTAAAGTAGCTACAGGAAAGTTATATTGAGAGTCCATGGTCATGGTAACTCTATGGTGCTATTGGAGGTCTGTTTTTGTGGTCTTAATGACCCCCTGTCTTTTGTATGGGATGTGGGGTGTGTAAGGTGCAGGTGCAGTGTATGTCCAGATGTTCCTCCGCTGTACTGGAAGCCTCAGTGGTGGTCCAGCCCGTGGTAGTGGTGTTGGTCCTGGAGGGTTATTTTTGGGAGGTCCATCCTTGGTCCGTAAGTCTCGGTGGGATTCTTTGATGTCTACGTTGTGGTTTTATTTTGGAGGTGGCTGCTGACCAAGGAATCCTTGAGGTTTTATTTTATTTTATTTTATTTATTATTTTTTTTATGTGTTCCCTTTGAAGAGAGAGTAGTTTTTTGGATTTTAGACATCATTTTTTGGGGGGGATGCGAGTAGCCACTCGGAAGCTGGGTGAATTTGTATGGTGGAGGTAGGTCATCAGGTATGGTGGGGTTGATCCGCTTCTAGGGAGAGTTCTTTTGACATCGGTTCCCGTGGGAAGTGGTGTTGGTCCTCGAGGGGTTTGGGAGGTCCATCCTTGGTCCGTGGGTCCCGGTGAGATTCTTTGGTTCCTTTGTTGTGGTCTTTAGAGGTGGTTGTATACCAAGGAATCCTTGAGGTTTTTTATTCATTAGGGAAGCCAGGATCGGTGTGTGAAGAGGGAGTAGTTGTTTAGACCGTAGACTCTTCTGGGTGTGGGTCGCCATCCGGTGGCTTGGTGAGTTGTATGGTGGAAGTGGGCCATCGGGTGTGGTGGGGTTAGGCCTCTATCTAGGGAGAGTCCCTTTAACATTGGTTCTTGTGGATCTTGGGTTGGTGAGACCAGGTTGGATGGAGCAGGTGGGTTGATCCGGTCCGTGGGGTTTCTGGAGGGGGACAGAGCACGGGGTCAGGGTCCACAAATCGATAGCTTCTGTTGGGTTGTAGGAAGTTTATGGTGTTTTTGGAATTTCCTGCAGCTTCTTTAGTGTTTGTAAAGGTGGTTTGGTTTTGGGGCCCTCTGGTCCTGTGTGGGGGACCGTCCTCTGGGGTGTCCACGTCCTATCTCTCCACTGGATTGGTGAGAGCTTCGCCTTTTGGCTGGGTTTGCTGTTTTTTTTTTAACAGTATTTTATTGGAACTGTACAATTTTCACAAGGGTTTGCTGTTTTGATGGAGTGGGTGGGTTAATCCGGTCCGTGGAGTTTCTGGAGGGGGACCAAGCACGGAGTCAGGGTCCAAGAATGGATAGCTTCTGTTGGGGTGAAGGAAGTTGGTGTTCTTTGAGTTTCCTGCAGAGTCTAAGTGCTCATAAAGGTGGTCCGGTACTGGTGCCCTCTGGTCCTATGTGGGGGGCCGTCCTCTGGGGTGTCCACGTCCTATCTCTCCATCCTATGGTGTGGTGAGCGGTGGTGGTATTCTGTTTGAGGAGGTAACCTGTTAGGTAGGTTTGAGGCATGTCCTTCTCGAGGGGCTAGGTGTCTAGAAGGTCCTGGATTCCCATCATGTTGGATTGGCTGTGGGTTTGGTTGCCTGCTGGGGATGTAATCAAATGGCTCTGTCCAGCAATCCCATGAATGATGGTGTTGACTGGGAAGAGTATGTGGAGATAGATGGATGTGGAGTTATAACCTGTTCCTGCTGATTATCATTCCATACCACCCAGGTCTGGGTATGGGATGGAGATAAAAAATCAGAGGCCACCTTAACACTCTGCCTCTGTTACGTTCCCTCAATCACACTGGTCAGGGTATGATGTAGGGGAAGGTTAGGAGGGTTTGTGTTGCCCAAAAGGAGCCCTTCCCTATGTCAACCTTATGAGGGTATGACCGGGTCTCTGGGTCCTCTGGTATCGTGGGGGTTTGGCCGCTTTTTTAGAAGGGTTTCTTTGTTCTCGGTTCCGGTTGGTCTTGGGTTTGTGAGTCCGGGTTGTCCTGTGTGGTCGGGGTTGTAGTGGTGGGAGCCTGTTGTGCCATTCGTTGAAAAAAAAGACGTTATGTTAGGCGAAGTCGACGTTCCTACAATGAGACTAGGTTGCCAGTCGAAACTTTTTTCGGCTGGCCCCTCTCAGCGTCTCTTCTTAAAAGGTGTAGAGGGTCTAAGTGATTATCTATGCCCCGTCGAAATTTTTTGGGCCCGGTTTGTAGGTGGAGTAGGGGGTCTGGGTTGCCATCAGAGTGCCCGGGGTCCTTGTTGTCTCGTAGATCATCCGTTGTAGTGTGTCCCTGTGTAAAACTCAAAA
Source organism: Oncorhynchus mykiss (assembly GCF_057628025.1). Classification (NCBI taxonomy): domain Eukaryota; kingdom Metazoa; phylum Chordata; class Actinopteri; order Salmoniformes; family Salmonidae; genus Oncorhynchus; species Oncorhynchus mykiss. Next base: position 85,924,377 of record NC_143028.1, read on the forward strand.
TAAGGGTAAGAGAAAAGTACAAATGAAAATAGGTAGCCAAAAGGAGATACCCCCGAAGTCCGTGTGGAATCTGCCTTCCTTACAGCATCACAACGGATCTAGGGGTAGCCCAGCCACAACGCGTTTCTGCCTTACTCGGCTTCATCAGGTGGCAGGGAGGAGAAAAGAAAGGTGCAACAATAGGTGCACTTGGTCGTAGTACGGTAAAAAGGCCGTATTTTGGACCAGGGAAAATGGGGTGTGTGTGTGGGTATATGTGTAGTTGAGGCTCGATGGTCTTGGAGGTCTATGAAGGTCCGTTGAAAAAAGGCCAAAAAGGGCGTTGATTCTCTGGGAGGTGGGTTCCGTGATGTAGGAGTACCTAGATTAGGGGAGGAATCGCAAGGATTTAAAAGCGGCTCGGAGTGGTCCAGATTCGGGGTGTAGCATGAAGCTATTTAGGGGCCTTTTGTTCAAAAGGAGTAGAAGGATATTCATGGGGAGTGTGGAGTACCAGCTGGCGGCTAGGTCCAGGTGAGGTGTATTCATGGTGTAGCATGGAGCTGGGTTCTGGTCTTTCAGTTGGATCTTGGGTGCAGTTCTTTGGTAGAGGTCCAGCTTGTGTCTTCTCCAGGTGAAGTGTCTTCAAAAGATGTTCAGGCAGAATGGTACTGAGGCTGAGGGATGCTCCTCTTTTATAGGGAATGAGGGGGGTGTGGTTTTGCCAGGTGTCGAATCCGATTGGTGTATGAGGTGTGCATGCGGTGTTCATGTGAGAGGAACGGCCGTGGCTTGTCCAATGAGATTGCTTGGTTTTTGGGGAGAGGCGCGTAGTAGTCTGTTGTGATGGAAAGGCCTCCGTCGTTGCTTCCAATGGGGAATTGTATAGGAGAAGTAGCCGAAGGGGAGGTTCTGTGGGTCCAGGAAAGGTAGAGGATAGAGTGGACATCTGTGGGTTCCTGTATAATTTTTAGTTGGGGTTCTAGGTGACCCATAGGTCTGGTTATAGCTCTTTGAATGTGGTTGAGTTATTTTTTCCTCCGATTTTTGTAGAGTCACGTTTACTCATATGTAGTAAGGTGCGATGTGCAGGGAGAAGTAGTAGCCGTGGTTTTTTGGTTTTTTTTGTGGTGTTTAGAGGGCTTGAACCTTGTTTCTTTATTGAGGGGTAGTTGCAGGTAGGGTTACTAGGGGGTGTTCCTTTTACCCGGATCGAAAATGGTGCTGTTTTTATCTTTTTAGTTGGCGCTTATAAGAGAGGTATAGCTTTGGTCGCGTTCCTGTCCCCTTGGGTTCCTGGAAATGCGGTAGTTTTGTCCGTTTTGCCGTGTTCAAGTCCACTTGGAGTATGGGATATATGGATCCAAAAGGCTTTTTATGCTGTTTCCAGTGATGTGTGTCCTCCGGAGTTGGTGTATCCTGTCCTTTTTAGGGGTAAGTTCTGAGTTACTCCTTATAGACAGCTGTACTGCCTCAGTTAATAATGCAGCTTGTGATTCATCAGTGAATATAGGAACTGCGTTCAGTATGAAGACTCACCTGGGGGGGGGGGTTTCAGTGTTGAATATTGTGGTGTTTTGCCCGTGTGAGAGATGTTTTTATTTTGGGAGGGCCTCTGTCGTTGATTCCTATGGGGAGTTGTATAGGAGAAGTAGACACTTTGCTTTTGGTGTGCTGGGTTGTGGGTGTCCGAGAGGTGCCAGGTGAATTTTAAGTAAAACTAGAATTCCTAGGGGTCAAGAGGAGCCATACGTGGAGTTCCTGTGATTTATAGAAGTATGATAGATCCTCCTGTAAAAAGTGTGTGTTTGACCTTTGTGTCACCATTGACTTGTGTGTTAGCGTTGGGAGCGGTCTGCTCTGGTAGGGGGTTTGGGTTTGGAAATACCCGAAGGTGAGGTTCTGTGGGTCCAGGAAAGGTAGAGGATAGAGTGGACATCTGTGGGTTCCTGTAGAATTTTTAGTTGGGGTTCTAGGTGACCCATAGGTCCGGATATAGCTTTTTGAATGTGGTTGAGTTATTTTTTCCTCCGATTTTTGTGGAGTCACGTCACTTATATGCAGTAAGGTGCGATGTGCAGGGAAAAGTTGTGGCCGTGGTTTTTTGGTCTTTTTGTGGTGTTAGAGGGCTTGAACCTTGTTTCTTTATTGAGGGGTAGTTGCAGGTAGGGTTACTAGGGGGGTGTTCCTTTTACCCGGATCGAAAATGGTGCTGTTTTTATCTTTTCTAGTTGGCGCTTATTAGCGGAGTTTTAGCTTTGATCGCGTTCCTGTCCACTTGGTTTCCCGGATATGCGGTAGATTTGGCCGTTTTCTGTGTTCAAGTCCACTTGGATTATGTGATGTACGGATCCGAAAAAACTTTTTTATGCTGTTTCCAGTGATGTGTGTCCTCCGGAGTTGATGCAACCTGTCCTGTGGGGGATACTTCCCTGGAGGGGGGTCCAGTGTAGAATATGGGTGTTTACTTGTGTGAGAGAGGTTTTTGATCCAGATGGGTGGTTTTAGGTGGTTCCTTTTTGGTTGTTCCATGTATGTAGCTGTGATGTACAGTTGACAGGCATTCCTGGTTGAGGCTTGTAGTGTGGGTGGGTCTCCTATGGGTGGGGGTCTTACCTGGGTTTTTGGTTTGTTTGTGTATGGTGCAGAGGTGTGAGTGGGGTGGACCTATTTTATAATTTTGTTTATTTTTGCTCCTAAGTTGGAAATATGTTCGTCAGGGTTTCTGTGGGAGGGTAAGAGTCTGTTTCCACTGTGTCAGGGTGGTGATGTTTTGTTCTTTGGTGAAAAAGAAGGGTGGGGGTTGCCTCTAAGTAGAAAAAGAGTAGAGGAGGTGATGTGTATCTGAAGGTCAGGGGCTGGTTGTAGAGCTCTTTGTCTTTTGATGACTTCTTGGTCTTTTGATGAAAAAATCTTGGTTGAGAAGGCTTGGAGTAGGTGGGTCTTGATTTCTTCATCGTTCTAGTTGTTTCTCAGGAGTAAAAGTGTGTCTTGGTGGAGGTTTCAGGAGTGATGTCCTTCAGAGGTTTGGTAGAGCTATTTTAGGTTGTATTAAATCTAATGATTATGTTTAACCTGTTCACCATCAAACCATTTCACAGAGAGGTATACTGGGTG
>NC_143028.1:85934972-85937472 GCF_057628025.1 Oncorhynchus mykiss
GTTGTCTATGTATTTACTTCAGTGTTCGGTTGTCTAGTTTTGAGTCGGTTGGGTTAGGGTTAGGGTTAGGGTTAGGGTTAGGGTTAGGGTTAGGGTTAGGGTTAGGGTTAGGGTTAGGGTTTAGGGGTTAGGGGTTAGGGTTAGGGTTAGGGTTAGGGTTAGGGTTAGGGTTAGGGTTAGGGGTTAGGGGTTAGGGTTAGGGTTAGGGTTAGGGTTAGGGTTAGGGTTAGGGTTAGGTTAGGGTTAGGTTAGGGTTAGGGTTAGGGTTAGGGTTAGGGTTAGGGTTAGGGTTAGGGTTAGGGTTAGGGTTAGGTCGTTTGGTGGAGCAAACAAAGAGACACGGAGGAAGGCCGGAGAGAGAAGCTATGAGATGCACATGGGCCGTTTTGGGTGACCAGGTGCACATGGGCCGTTTGGGTGACCAGGTGCACACGGGTCTTTTGGGTGACCAGGTGCACATGGGCCGTTTGGGTGACCAGGTGCACATGGGATTAATAGCAATCTGCATCCATCGCAATTTCTTAAAGTGCCCATAAAGCACCAAGGACGGCCCCGACCGAGACAGGGCCGTAGTAGGGTACTCCCCTGGCGGGCTATAGCAATAGAATGACGGGTAAAAATATTTAAAACAGTTTTATAATTTTTGGGTGACCAGGTGCACACGGGTCTTTTGGGTGACCAGGTGCACACGGGTCTTTTGGGTGACCAGGTGCACACGGGTCTTTTGGGTGACCAGGTGCACACGGGTCTTTTGGGTGACCAGGTGCACACGGGTCTTTTGGGTGACCAGGTGCACACGGGTCTTTGGGTGACCAGGTGCACACGGTTCTTTTGGGTGACCAGGTGCACATGGTCCTTTGGGTGACCAGGTGCACGCCGGCCTTTGGGTGACCAGGTGCACACGGTTCTTTTGGGTGACCAGGTGCACATGGTCCTTTGGGTGACCAGGTGCACGCCGGCCTTTGGGTGACCAGGTGCACACGGTTCTTTTGGGTGACCAGGTGCACATGGTCCTTTGGGTGACCAGGTGCACGCCGGCCTTTGGGTGACCAGGTGCACACGGTTCTTTTGGGTGACCAGGTGCACGCCGGCCTTTGGGTGACCAGGTGCACGCCGGCCTTTGGGTGACCAGGTGCACACGGGTCTTTTGGGTGACCAGGTGCACGCCGGCCTTTGGGTGACCAGGTGCACACGGTTCTTTTGGGTGACCAGGTGCACATGGTCCTTTGGGTGACCAGGTGCACGCCGGCCTTTGGGTGACCAGGTGCACACGGTTCTTTTGGGTGACCAGGTGCACATGGTCCTTTGGGTGACCAGGTGCACGCCGGCCTTTGGGTGACCAGGTGCACACGGGTCTTTTGGGTGACCAGGTGCACGCCGGCCTTTGGGTGACCAGGTGCACACGGGTCTTTTGGGTGACCAGGTGCACGCCGGTCCTTTTGGGTGACCAGGTGCACAAGTTCCATTTGGGTGACCAGGTGCACGCGGTTCATAACAGCGCGGTTATCTGCTTTAATGTCCGAGGAGGGGTGCTTAAGTGTGGGTGCCCTGGTTCACCTGGTATGCGAGGTTGTGGAGGTGGGGGGGGGGTCCCCTGCTGGTATCATCCCCGAAATAGAGGGGTGATACCCGGGTGGTGAGTAAGGGCCTACAAGCCTGGAGGTCAATAGCTCCAGGGGGTAAGCTCTACTGTCATGTCCGTAAATAGAGTGGTGTTACCCGGGTTTTGAACCATATTTTAATTTTTGGGTTACCAGATGCACGTTTTCAATCACCAGTTGCACGGAGGATTAATAGCAATCTGCATCCATCGCAATTTCTTAAAGTGTCCATAAATCACCAAGGACGGCCCCGACCGAGACAGGGCCGTAGTGGGGCACTCCCCTAGCGGGCTATATCAATAGAATGACGGGTAAAAGTATTTAAAACCGTTTTATAATTTTTGGGTTACCAGATGCACGTTTTCAATCACCAGTTGCACGGAGGATTAATAGCAATCTGCATCCATCGCAATTTCTTAAAGTGTCCATAAATCACCAAGGACGGCCCCGACCGAGACAGGGCCGTAGTGGGGCACTCCCCTAGCGGGCTATATCAATAGAATGACGGGTAAAAGTATTTAAAACCGTTTTATAATTTTTGGGTTACCAGATGCACGTTTTCAATCACCAGTTGCACGGAGGATTAATAGCAATCTGCATCCATCGCAATTTCTTAAAGTGTCCATAAATCACCAAGGACGGCCCCGACCGAGACAGGGCCGTAGTGGGGCACTCCCCTAGCGGGCTATATCAATAGAATGACCGGTAAAATGATTTAAAACAGTTTTATAATTTTTGGGTTACCAGATGCACGTTTTCAATCACCAGGTGCACGGAGGAAAATGAGCATTTGCATCCATAGTCATGTTTTAAACCGTCCATAAAGCACTCTTGGCCGGCCCCGGCAGAGAGAGAAAAAGAGGGGAAAAGTGTTGAAAAAAAAAAAAAAATCCTACCTT
>NC_143028.1:85947472-85949972 GCF_057628025.1 Oncorhynchus mykiss
GATATGTAAGTACCAGGCCAGGGCAGTGGCTTTTGTCCCAGGCCAGGCCAGTGGCTTTGTGGCCTATGGGCCTTTTCTGGGTTAGCAGGCCCCTGTGGGGGAAAAAATGATTACCCAGGCCTGGCATGAACACTTGACCCGGTGATTGTGAGTCAAGCGCCATAACCATTAAGCCTTTCGTGACTAAAGAAACAGCGAGGTGAGCTGTATGGTCAAATTCTCCTTCCCCGTCCAATTAGTCCCATATTGGCCCACAGCTGGGGCTCATTGAGCCCTAGTTAGGGTTAGGTCGTTTGGTGGAGCAAACAAAGAGACACGGAGGAAGGCCGGAGAGAGAAGCTATGAGATGCACATGGGCCGTTTTGGGTGACCAGGTGCACATGGGCCGTTTGGGTGACCAGGTGCACACGGGTCTTTTGGGTGACCAGGTGCACATGGGCCGTTTGGGTGACCAGGTGCACATGGGATTAATAGCAATCTGCATCCATCGCAATTTCTTAAAGTGCCCATAAAGCACCAAGGACGGCCCCGACCGAGACAGGGCCGTAGTAGGGTACTCCCCTGGCGGGCTATAGCAATAGAATGACGGGTAAAAATATTTAAAACAGTTTTATAATTTTTGGGTGACCAGGTGCACACGGGTCTTTTGGGTGACCAGGTGCACACGGGTCTTTTGGGTGACCAGGTGCACACGGGTCTTTTGGGTGACCAGGTGCACACGGGTCTTTTGGGTGACCAGGTGCACACGGGTCTTTTGGGTGACCAGGTGCACACGGGTCTTTGGGTGACCAGGTGCACACGGTTCTTTTGGGTGACCAGGTGCACATGGTCCTTTGGGTGACCAGGTGCACGCCGGCCTTTGGGTGACCAGGTGCACACGGTTCTTTTGGGTGACCAGGTGCACATGGTCCTTTGGGTGACCAGGTGCACGCCGGCCTTTGGGTGACCAGGTGCACACGGTTCTTTTGGGTGACCAGGTGCACATGGTCCTTTGGGTGACCAGGTGCACGCCGGCCTTTGGGTGACCAGGTGCACACGGTTCTTTTGGGTGACCAGGTGCACGCCGGCCTTTGGGTGACCAGGTGCACGCCGGCCTTTGGGTGACCAGGTGCACACGGGTCTTTTGGGTGACCAGGTGCACGCCGGCCTTTGGGTGACCAGGTGCACACGGTTCTTTTGGGTGACCAGGTGCACATGGTCCTTTGGGTGACCAGGTGCACGCCGGCCTTTGGGTGACCAGGTGCACACGGTTCTTTTGGGTGACCAGGTGCACATGGTCCTTTGGGTGACCAGGTGCACGCCGGCCTTTGGGTGACCAGGTGCACACGGGTCTTTTGGGTGACCAGGTGCACGCCGGCCTTTGGGTGACCAGGTGCACACGGGTCTTTTGGGTGACCAGGTGCACGCCGGTCCTTTTGGGTGACCAGGTGCACAAGTTCCATTTGGGTGACCAGGTGCACGCGGTTCATAACAGCGCGGTTATCTGCTTTAATGTCCGAGGAGGGGTGCTTAAGTGTGGGTGCCCTGGTTCACCTGGTATGCGAGGTTGTGGAGGTGGGGGGGGGGTCCCCTGCTGGTATCATCCCCGAAATAGAGGGGTGATACCCGGGTGGTGAGTAAGGGCCTACAAGCCTGGAGGTCAATAGCTCCAGGGGGTAAGCTCTACTGTCATGTCCGTAAATAGAGTGGTGTTACCCGGGTTTTGAACCATATTTTAATTTTTGGGTTACCAGATGCACGTTTTCAATCACCAGTTGCACGGAGGATTAATAGCAATCTGCATCCATCGCAATTTCTTAAAGTGTCCATAAATCACCAAGGACGGCCCCGACCGAGACAGGGCCGTAGTGGGGCACTCCCCTAGCGGGCTATATCAATAGAATGACGGGTAAAAGTATTTAAAACCGTTTTATAATTTTTGGGTTACCAGATGCACGTTTTCAATCACCAGTTGCACGGAGGATTAATAGCAATCTGCATCCATCGCAATTTCTTAAAGTGTCCATAAATCACCAAGGACGGCCCCGACCGAGACAGGGCCGTAGTGGGGCACTCCCCTAGCGGGCTATATCAATAGAATGACGGGTAAAAGTATTTAAAACCGTTTTATAATTTTTGGGTTACCAGATGCACGTTTTCAATCACCAGTTGCACGGAGGATTAATAGCAATCTGCATCCATCGCAATTTCTTAAAGTGTCCATAAATCACCAAGGACGGCCCCGACCGAGACAGGGCCGTAGTGGGGCACTCCCCTAGCGGGCTATATCAATAGAATGACCGGTAAAATGATTTAAAACAGTTTTATAATTTTTGGGTTACCAGATGCACGTTTTCAATCACCAGGTGCACGGAGGAAAATGAGCATTTGCATCCATAGTCATGTTTTAAACCGTCCATAAAGCACTCTTGGCCGGCCCCGGCAGAGAGAGAAAAAGAGGGGAAAAGTGTTGAAAAAAAAAAAAAAATCCTACCTTCCATAAATAATTGGGACCGGCCCC
>NC_143028.1:85972472-85974972 GCF_057628025.1 Oncorhynchus mykiss
GATTGGACATGTACTTTTTGATTTATTCACGTTTTGGTGTACCGGAATATAGCCCAAAATGGCGGCCAACAAAGGTCAAATAAGGCCTTGAGGCCAGATAGAGGCATGTAACCCGGGTAGGGGTGTATGGCCTTTAGGCCTGTATGTCCCTTCATCCCATGAGAGAGAGTCCTGACCTTTATGCCTATCTGTGTCCTCTCATGCCCAGAAAAAGGCATGCAAACCGGTTAGGTCATATAAGGCCTTGAGGCCTGTTTGTGTCCTCTGATGCCCAGATAGAGGCATGTAATCCGGCTAGGGATATGTAAGTACCAGGCCAGGGCAGTGGCTTTTGTCCCAGGCCAGGCCAGTGGCTTTGTGGCCTATGGGCCTTTTCTGGGTTAGCAGGCCCCTGTGGGGGAAAAAATGATTACCCAGGCCTGGCATGAACACTTGACCCGGTGATTGTGAGTCAAGCGCCCTAACCATTAAGCCATACAGCCTTTCGTGAGTAAAGAGACAGCGAGGTGAGGTCAAATTCTCCTTCCCCGTCCAATTAGTCCCATATTGGGCCACAGCTGGGGCTCATTGAGCCCTTGTTAGGGTTAGGTCGTTTGGTGGAGCAAACAAAGAGACACGGAGGAAGGCCGGAGAGAGAAGCTATGAGATGCACATGGGCCGTTTTGGGTGACCAGGTGCACATGGGCCGTTTGGGTGACCAGGTGCACACGGGTCTTTTGGGTGACCAGGTGCACATGGGCCGTTTTGGGTGACCAGGTGCACATGGGCCGTTTGGGTGACCAGGTGCACACGGGTCTTTTGGGTGACCAGGTGCACACGGGTCTTTTGGGTGACCAGGTGCACATGGGCCGTTTTGGGTGACCAGGTGCACATGGGATTAATAGCAATCTGCATCCATCGCAATTTCTTAAAGTGTCCATAAAGCACCAAGGACGGCCCCGACCGAGACAGGGCCGTAGTGGGGCACTCCCCTGGCGGGCTATAGCAATAGAATGACGGGTAAAAATATTTAAAACCGTTTTATAATTTTTAGGTGACCAGGTGCACACGGGTCTTTTGGGTGACCAGGTGCACACGGGTCTTTTGGGTGACCAGGTGCACATGGGATTAATAGCAATCTGCATCCATCGCAATTTCTTAAAGTGCCCATAAAGCACCAAGGACGGCCCCGACCGAGACAGGGCCGTAGTGGGGCACTCCCCTAGCGGGCTATAGCAATAGAATGACGGGTAAAAATATTTAAAACCGTTTTATAATTTTTAGGTGACCAGGTGCACACGGGTCTTTTGGGTGACCAGGTGCACACGGGTCTTTTGGGTGACCAGGTGCACACGGGTCTTTTGGGTGACCAGGTGCACGCCGGCCTTTGGGTGACCAGGTGCACACGGGTCTTTTGGGTGACCAGGTGCACACGGGTCTTTTGGGTGACCAGGTGCACGCCGGCCTTTGGGTGACCAGGTGCACACGGGTCTTTTGGGTGACCAGGTGCACGCCGGCCTTTGGGTGACCAGGTGCACGCCGGCCTTTGGGTGACCAGGTGCACACGGGTCTTTTGGGTGACCAGGTGCACACGGGTCTTTTGGGTGACCAGGTGCACGCCGGCCTTTGGGTGACCAGGTGCACACGGGTCTTTTGGGTGACCAGGTGCACACGGGTCTTTTGGGTGACCAGGTGCACGCCGGCCTTTGGGTGACCAGGTGCACACGGGTCTTTTGGGTGACCAGGTGCACGCCGGCCTTTGGGTGACCAGGTGCACGCCGGCCTTTGGGTGACCAGGTGCACACGGGTCTTTTGGGTGACCAGGTGCACGCCGGTCCTTTTGGGTGACCAGGTGCACAAGTTCCATTTGGGTGACCAGGTGCACGCGGTTCATAACAGCGCGGTTATCTGCTTTAATGTCCGAGGAGGGGTGCTTAAGTGTGGGTGCCCTGGTTCACCTGGTATGCGAGGTTGTGGAGGTGGGGGGGGTCCCCTGCTGGTATCATCCCCGAAATAGAGGGGTGATACCCGGGTGGTGAGTAAGGGCCTACAACCCTGGAGGTCAATAGCTCCAGGGGGTAAGCTCTACTGTCATGTCCGTAAATAGAGTGGTGTTACCCGGGTTTTGAACCATATTTAAATTTTTGGGTTACCAGATGCACGTTTTCAATCACCAGTTGCACGGAGGATTAATAGCAATCTGCATCCATCGCAATTTCTTAAAGTGTCTAAAAAGCACCCAAGGACGGCCCCGACCGAGACAGGGCCGTAGTGGGGCACTCCCCTAGCGGGCTATATCAATAGAATGACCGGTAAAATGATTTAAAACAGTTTTATAATTTTTGGGTTACCAGATGCACGTTTTCAATCACCAGTTGCACGGAGGATTAATAGCAATCTGCATCCATCGCGATTTCTTAAAGTGTCTAAAAAGCACCCAAGGACGGCCCCGACCGAGACAGGGCCGTAGTGGGGCACTCCCCTAGCGGGCTATATCAATAGAATGACCGGTAAAATGATT
>NC_143028.1:85979972-85982472 GCF_057628025.1 Oncorhynchus mykiss
TTGGGTGACCAGGTGCACATGGGCCGTTTTGGGTGACCAGGTGCACATGGGATTAATAGCAATCTGCATCCATCGCAATTTCTTAAAGTGTCCATAAAGCACCAAGGACGGCCCCGACCGAGACAGGGCCGTAGTGGGGCACTCCCCTGGCGGGCTATAGCAATAGAATGACGGGTAAAAATATTTAAAACCGTTTTATAATTTTTAGGTGACCAGGTGCACACGGGTCTTTTGGGTGACCAGGTGCACACGGGTCTTTTGGGTGACCAGGTGCACATGGGATTAATAGCAATCTGCATCCATCGCAATTTCTTAAAGTGCCCATAAAGCACCAAGGACGGCCCCGACCGAGACAGGGCCGTAGTGGGGCACTCCCCTAGCGGGCTATAGCAATAGAATGACGGGTAAAAATATTTAAAACCGTTTTATAATTTTTAGGTGACCAGGTGCACACGGGTCTTTTGGGTGACCAGGTGCACACGGGTCTTTTGGGTGACCAGGTGCACACGGGTCTTTTGGGTGACCAGGTGCACGCCGGCCTTTGGGTGACCAGGTGCACACGGGTCTTTTGGGTGACCAGGTGCACACGGGTCTTTTGGGTGACCAGGTGCACGCCGGCCTTTGGGTGACCAGGTGCACACGGGTCTTTTGGGTGACCAGGTGCACGCCGGCCTTTGGGTGACCAGGTGCACGCCGGCCTTTGGGTGACCAGGTGCACACGGGTCTTTTGGGTGACCAGGTGCACACGGGTCTTTTGGGTGACCAGGTGCACGCCGGCCTTTGGGTGACCAGGTGCACACGGGTCTTTTGGGTGACCAGGTGCACACGGGTCTTTTGGGTGACCAGGTGCACGCCGGCCTTTGGGTGACCAGGTGCACACGGGTCTTTTGGGTGACCAGGTGCACGCCGGCCTTTGGGTGACCAGGTGCACGCCGGCCTTTGGGTGACCAGGTGCACACGGGTCTTTTGGGTGACCAGGTGCACGCCGGTCCTTTTGGGTGACCAGGTGCACAAGTTCCATTTGGGTGACCAGGTGCACGCGGTTCATAACAGCGCGGTTATCTGCTTTAATGTCCGAGGAGGGGTGCTTAAGTGTGGGTGCCCTGGTTCACCTGGTATGCGAGGTTGTGGAGGTGGGGGGGGTCCCCTGCTGGTATCATCCCCGAAATAGAGGGGTGATACCCGGGTGGTGAGTAAGGGCCTACAACCCTGGAGGTCAATAGCTCCAGGGGGTAAGCTCTACTGTCATGTCCGTAAATAGAGTGGTGTTACCCGGGTTTTGAACCATATTTAAATTTTTGGGTTACCAGATGCACGTTTTCAATCACCAGTTGCACGGAGGATTAATAGCAATCTGCATCCATCGCAATTTCTTAAAGTGTCTAAAAAGCACCCAAGGACGGCCCCGACCGAGACAGGGCCGTAGTGGGGCACTCCCCTAGCGGGCTATATCAATAGAATGACCGGTAAAATGATTTAAAACAGTTTTATAATTTTTGGGTTACCAGATGCACGTTTTCAATCACCAGTTGCACGGAGGATTAATAGCAATCTGCATCCATCGCGATTTCTTAAAGTGTCTAAAAAGCACCCAAGGACGGCCCCGACCGAGACAGGGCCGTAGTGGGGCACTCCCCTAGCGGGCTATATCAATAGAATGACCGGTAAAATGATTTAAAACAGTTTTATAATTTTTGGGTTACCAGATGCACGTTTTCAATCACCAGTTGCACGGAGGATTAATAGCAATCTGCATCCATCGCGATTTCTTAAAGTGTCTAAAAAGCACCCAAGGACGGCCCCGACCGAGACAGGGCCGTAGTGGGGCACTCCCCTAGCGGGCTATATCAATAGAATGACCGGTAAAATGATTTAAAACAGTTTTATAATTTTTGGGTTACCAGATGCACGTTTTCAATCACCAGTTGCACGGAGGATTAATAGCAATCTGCATCCATCGCGATTTCTTAAAGTGTCTAAAAAGCACCCAAGGACGGCCCCGACCGAGACAGGGCCGTAGTGGGGCACTCCCCTAGCGGGCTATATCAATAGAATGACCGGTAAAATGATTTAAAACAGTTTTATAATTTTTGGGTTACCAGATGCACGTTTTCAATCACCAGGTGCACGGAGGAAAATGAGCATTTGCATCCATAGTCATGTTTTAAACCGTCCATAAAGCACTCTTGGCCGGCCCCGGCAGAGAGAGAAAAAGAGGGGAAAAGTGTTGAAAAAAAAAAAAAAATCCTACCTTCCATAAATAATTGGGACCGGCCCCCATTGCTAAAGGTCCGTAGTAGGGTGCGCCATAACCGGACATGAATATATGGAACACCGCTAACCGCATAGAGAACCGTGTTTTGGGTGACCAGGTGCACGTTTTCAATCACCAGTTGCACGGAGAGAGAAAAAAGTAATCATACCTTCCATAAATAATTCAGGCCGGCCCCCATTGCTAAAGGTCCGTAGTAGGGTGCATCATTATCGGACATGAATATAT
>NC_143028.1:85987472-85989972 GCF_057628025.1 Oncorhynchus mykiss
ACGGGTCTTTTGGGTGACCAGGTGCACGCCGGCCTTTGGGTGACCAGGTGCACACGGGTCTTTTGGGTGACCAGGTGCACGCCGGCCTTTGGGTGACCAGGTGCACGCCGGCCTTTGGGTGACCAGGTGCACACGGGTCTTTTGGGTGACCAGGTGCACGCCGGTCCTTTTGGGTGACCAGGTGCACAAGTTCCATTTGGGTGACCAGGTGCACGCGGTTCATAACAGCGCGGTTATCTGCTTTAATGTCCGAGGAGGGGTGCTTAAGTGTGGGTGCCCTGGTTCACCTGGTATGCGAGGTTGTGGAGGTGGGGGGGGTCCCCTGCTGGTATCATCCCCGAAATAGAGGGGTGATACCCGGGTGGTGAGTAAGGGCCTACAACCCTGGAGGTCAATAGCTCCAGGGGGTAAGCTCTACTGTCATGTCCGTAAATAGAGTGGTGTTACCCGGGTTTTGAACCATATTTAAATTTTTGGGTTACCAGATGCACGTTTTCAATCACCAGTTGCACGGAGGATTAATAGCAATCTGCATCCATCGCAATTTCTTAAAGTGTCTAAAAAGCACCCAAGGACGGCCCCGACCGAGACAGGGCCGTAGTGGGGCACTCCCCTAGCGGGCTATATCAATAGAATGACCGGTAAAATGATTTAAAACAGTTTTATAATTTTTGGGTTACCAGATGCACGTTTTCAATCACCAGTTGCACGGAGGATTAATAGCAATCTGCATCCATCGCGATTTCTTAAAGTGTCTAAAAAGCACCCAAGGACGGCCCCGACCGAGACAGGGCCGTAGTGGGGCACTCCCCTAGCGGGCTATATCAATAGAATGACCGGTAAAATGATTTAAAACAGTTTTATAATTTTTGGGTTACCAGATGCACGTTTTCAATCACCAGTTGCACGGAGGATTAATAGCAATCTGCATCCATCGCGATTTCTTAAAGTGTCTAAAAAGCACCCAAGGACGGCCCCGACCGAGACAGGGCCGTAGTGGGGCACTCCCCTAGCGGGCTATATCAATAGAATGACCGGTAAAATGATTTAAAACAGTTTTATAATTTTTGGGTTACCAGATGCACGTTTTCAATCACCAGTTGCACGGAGGATTAATAGCAATCTGCATCCATCGCGATTTCTTAAAGTGTCTAAAAAGCACCCAAGGACGGCCCCGACCGAGACAGGGCCGTAGTGGGGCACTCCCCTAGCGGGCTATATCAATAGAATGACCGGTAAAATGATTTAAAACAGTTTTATAATTTTTGGGTTACCAGATGCACGTTTTCAATCACCAGGTGCACGGAGGAAAATGAGCATTTGCATCCATAGTCATGTTTTAAACCGTCCATAAAGCACTCTTGGCCGGCCCCGGCAGAGAGAGAAAAAGAGGGGAAAAGTGTTGAAAAAAAAAAAAAAATCCTACCTTCCATAAATAATTGGGACCGGCCCCCATTGCTAAAGGTCCGTAGTAGGGTGCGCCATAACCGGACATGAATATATGGAACACCGCTAACCGCATAGAGAACCGTGTTTTGGGTGACCAGGTGCACGTTTTCAATCACCAGTTGCACGGAGAGAGAAAAAAGTAATCATACCTTCCATAAATAATTCAGGCCGGCCCCCATTGCTAAAGGTCCGTAGTAGGGTGCATCATTATCGGACATGAATATATGGAACACCGCTAACCGCATAGAGAACCGTGTTTTGGGTGACCAGGTGCACGTTTTCAATCACCAGTTGCACGGAGAGAGAAAAAAGTAATCATACCTTCCATAAATAATTCAGGCCGGCCCCCATTGCTAAAGGTCCGTAGTAGGGTGCATCATTATCGGACATGTATATCTGTAACACCGCTAACCGCATAGAGAACCGTGTTTTGGGTGACCAGGTGCACGTTTTCAATCACCAGTTGCACGTTTTCAATCACCAGGTGCACGGCTGTGAAAAGTGGGACTCTGTCATTTTTTCGACCAATTTCTGTAATTTTCAAAAAATGATTAAAAATACTTCCCGAAGGGCTAGAGGTCCCAAATTTCGTCTCATACCCTCTCTCGTGATGGGCAACAATTACATAATGTAAAAAAAAATTCGCATCCACAGGAACCTATGCATCCTGTGACATTCACTTTTTTCCCAAAACTTGAAACACGATTTCCTATTAAAATGTTTTATACAAAAACGTTTTTAATTGAATGTAAATGCTCGTCTATTTATGCACTTTCGTGCAAAAAAAACCCCATCAAGATCGGATGTGTACTTTTTGATTTATCACGTTTTTGTTGAATTTGACCCCCGATGGTGGGGCGCACAGAAGCCCTGTGAGGTTCAGGGCTTCATCGATATTTGGCCTGTTTTGGATTACACACTCAGTGGCGGGTCGACCAGACAGGTACCGGCGCGATTTCAGAAACCTGGTTTTTGGCAACAGGACTTCCATGTCCTAGAGAGACGGGGGTGGTGTCAAACTGCTCAGTCCGAATAGAAAATGAGTAACGGA
>NC_143028.1:85992472-85994972 GCF_057628025.1 Oncorhynchus mykiss
TTTCGTTTAAAAAAAACCCCATCCAGATTGGACATGTACTTTTTGATTTATTCACGTTTTGGTGTACCGGAATATAGCCCAAAATGGCGGCCAACAAAGGTCAAATAAGGCCTTGAGGCCAGATAGAGGCATGTAACCCGGGTAGGGGTGTATGGCCTTTAGGCCTGTATGTCCCTTCATCCCATGAGAGAGAGTCCTGACCTTTATGCCTATCTGTGTCCTCTCATGCCCAGAAAAAGGCATGCAAACCGGTTAGGTCATATAAGGCCTTGAGGCCTGTTTGTGTCCTCTGATGCCCAGATAGAGGCATGTAATCCGGCTAGGGATATGTAAGTACCAGGCCAGGGCAGTGGCTTTTGTCCCAGGCCAGGCCAGTGGCTTTGTGGCCTATGGGCCTTTTCTGGGTTAGCAGGCCCCTGTGGGGGAAAAAATGATTACCCAGGCCTGGCATGAACACTTGACCCGGTGATTGTGAGTCAAGCGCCCTAACCATTAAGCCATACAGCCTTTCGTGAGTAAAGAGACAGCGAGGTGAGGTCAAATTCTCCTTCCCCGTCCAATTAGTCCCATATTGGGCCACAGCTGGGGCTCATTGAGCCCTTGTTAGGGTTAGGTCGTTTGGTGGAGCAAACAAAGAGACACGGAGGAAGGCCGGAGAGAGAAGCTATGAGATGCACATGGGCCGTTTTGGGTGACCAGGTGCACATGGGCCGTTTGGGTGACCAGGTGCACACGGGTCTTTTGGGTGACCAGGTGCACATGGGCCGTTTTGGGTGACCAGGTGCACATGGGCCGTTTGGGTGACCAGGTGCACACGGGTCTTTTGGGTGACCAGGTGCACACGGGTCTTTTGGGTGACCAGGTGCACATGGGCCGTTTTGGGTGACCAGGTGCACATGGGATTAATAGCAATCTGCATCCATCGCAATTTCTTAAAGTGTCCATAAAGCACCAAGGACGGCCCCGACCGAGACAGGGCCGTAGTGGGGCACTCCCCTGGCGGGCTATAGCAATAGAATGACGGGTAAAAATATTTAAAACCGTTTTATAATTTTTAGGTGACCAGGTGCACACGGGTCTTTTGGGTGACCAGGTGCACACGGGTCTTTTGGGTGACCAGGTGCACATGGGATTAATAGCAATCTGCATCCATCGCAATTTCTTAAAGTGCCCATAAAGCACCAAGGACGGCCCCGACCGAGACAGGGCCGTAGTGGGGCACTCCCCTAGCGGGCTATAGCAATAGAATGACGGGTAAAAATATTTAAAACCGTTTTATAATTTTTAGGTGACCAGGTGCACACGGGTCTTTTGGGTGACCAGGTGCACACGGGTCTTTTGGGTGACCAGGTGCACACGGGTCTTTTGGGTGACCAGGTGCACGCCGGCCTTTGGGTGACCAGGTGCACACGGGTCTTTTGGGTGACCAGGTGCACACGGGTCTTTTGGGTGACCAGGTGCACGCCGGCCTTTGGGTGACCAGGTGCACACGGGTCTTTTGGGTGACCAGGTGCACGCCGGCCTTTGGGTGACCAGGTGCACGCCGGCCTTTGGGTGACCAGGTGCACACGGGTCTTTTGGGTGACCAGGTGCACACGGGTCTTTTGGGTGACCAGGTGCACGCCGGCCTTTGGGTGACCAGGTGCACACGGGTCTTTTGGGTGACCAGGTGCACACGGGTCTTTTGGGTGACCAGGTGCACGCCGGCCTTTGGGTGACCAGGTGCACACGGGTCTTTTGGGTGACCAGGTGCACGCCGGCCTTTGGGTGACCAGGTGCACGCCGGCCTTTGGGTGACCAGGTGCACACGGGTCTTTTGGGTGACCAGGTGCACGCCGGTCCTTTTGGGTGACCAGGTGCACAAGTTCCATTTGGGTGACCAGGTGCACGCGGTTCATAACAGCGCGGTTATCTGCTTTAATGTCCGAGGAGGGGTGCTTAAGTGTGGGTGCCCTGGTTCACCTGGTATGCGAGGTTGTGGAGGTGGGGGGGGTCCCCTGCTGGTATCATCCCCGAAATAGAGGGGTGATACCCGGGTGGTGAGTAAGGGCCTACAACCCTGGAGGTCAATAGCTCCAGGGGGTAAGCTCTACTGTCATGTCCGTAAATAGAGTGGTGTTACCCGGGTTTTGAACCATATTTAAATTTTTGGGTTACCAGATGCACGTTTTCAATCACCAGTTGCACGGAGGATTAATAGCAATCTGCATCCATCGCAATTTCTTAAAGTGTCTAAAAAGCACCCAAGGACGGCCCCGACCGAGACAGGGCCGTAGTGGGGCACTCCCCTAGCGGGCTATATCAATAGAATGACCGGTAAAATGATTTAAAACAGTTTTATAATTTTTGGGTTACCAGATGCACGTTTTCAATCACCAGTTGCACGGAGGATTAATAGCAATCTGCATCCATCGCGATTTCTTAAAGTGTCTAAAAAGCACCCAAGGACGGCCCCGACCGAGACAGGGCCGTAGTGGGGCACTCCCCTAGCGGGCTATAT
>NC_143028.1:85999972-86004972 GCF_057628025.1 Oncorhynchus mykiss
TTAGGGTTAGGGTTAGGGTTAGGGTTAGGGTTAGGGTTAGGGTTAGGGTTAGGGTTAGGGTTAGGGTTAGGGTTAGGGTTAGGGTTAGGGTTAGGGTTAGGGTTAGGGTTAGGGTTAGGGTTAGGGTTAGGGTTAGGGTTAGGGTTAGGGTTAGGGTTAGGGTTAGGGTTAGGGTTAGGGTTAGGGTTAGGGTTAGGGTTAGGGTTAGGGTTAGGGTTAGGGTTAGGGTTAGGGTTAGGGTTAGGGTTAGGGTTAGGGTTAGGGTTAGGGTTAGGGTTAGGGTTAGGGTTAGGGTTAGGGTTAGGGTTAGGGTTAGGGTTAGGGTTAGGGTTAGGGTTAGGGTTAGGGTTAGGGTTAGGGTTAGGGTTAGGGTTAGGGTTAGGGTTAGGGTTAGGGTTAGGGTTAGGGTTAGGGTTAGGGTTAGGGTTAGGGTTAGGGTTAGGGTTAGGGTTAGGGTTAGGGTTAGGGTTAGGGTTAGGGTTAGGGTTAGGGTTAGGGTTAGGGTTAGGGTTAGGGTTAGGGTTAGGGTTAGGGTTAGGGTTAGGGTTAGGGTTAGGGTTAGGGTTAGGGTTAGGGTTAGGGTTAGGGTTAGGGTTAGGGTTAGGGTTAGGGTTAGGGTTAGGGTTAGGGTTAGGGTTAGGGTTAGGGTTAGGGTTAGGGTTAGGGTTAGGGTTAGGGTTAGGGTTAGGGTTAGGGTTAGGGTTAGGGTTAGGGTTAGGGTTAGGGTTAGGGTTAGGGTTAGGGTTAGGGTTAGGGTTAGGGTTAGGGTTAGGGTTAGGGTTAGGGTTAGGGTTAGGGTTAGGGTTAGGGTTAGGGTTAGGGTTAGGGTTAGGGTTAGGGTTAGGGTTAGGGTTAGGGTTAGGGTTAGGGTTAGGGTTAGGGTTAGGGTTAGGGTTAGGGTTAGGGTTAGGGTTAGGGTTAGGGTTAGGGTTAGGGTTAGGGTTAGGGTTAGGGTTAGGGTTAGGGTTAGGGTTAGGGTTAGGGTTAGGGTTAGGGTTAGGGTTAGGGTTAGGGTTAGGGTTAGGGTTAGGGTTAGGGTTAGGGTTAGGGTTAGGGTTAGGGTTAGGGTTAGGGTTAGGGTTAGGGTTAGGGTTAGGGTTAGGGTTAGGGTTAGGGTTAGGGTTAGGGTTAGGGTTAGGGTTAGGGTTAGGGTTAGGGTTAGGGTTAGGGTTAGGGTTAGGGTTAGGGTTAGGGTTAGGGTTAGGGTTAGGGTTAGGGTTAGGGTTAGGGTTAGGGTTAGGGTTAGGGTTAGGGTTAGGGTTAGGGTTAGGGTTAGGGTTAGGGTTAGGGTTAGGGTTAGGGTTAGGGTTAGGGTTAGGGTTAGGGTTAGGGTTAGGGTTAGGGTTAGGGTTAGGGTTAGGGTTAGGGTTAGGGTTAGGGTTAGGGTTAGGGTTAGGGTTAGGGTTAGGGTTAGGGTTAGGGTTAGGGTTAGGGTTAGGGTTAGGGTTAGGGTTAGGGTTAGGGTTAGGGTTAGGGTTAGGGTTAGGGTTAGGGTTAGGGTTAGGGTTAGGGTTAGGGTTAGGGTTAGGGTTAGGGTTAGGGTTAGGGTTAGGGTTAGGGTTAGGGTTAGGGTTAGGGTTAGGGTTAGGGTTAGGGTTAGGGTTAGGGTTAGGGTTAGGGTTAGGGTTAGGGTTAGGGTTAGGGTTAGGGTTAGGGTTAGGGTTAGGGTTAGGGTTAGGGTTAGGGTTAGGGTTAGGGTTAGGGTTAGGGTTAGGGTTAGGGTTAGGGTTAGGGTTAGGGTTAGGGTTAGGGTTAGGGTTAGGGTTAGGGTTAGGGTTAGGGTTAGGGTTAGGGTTAGGGTTAGGGTTAGGGTTAGGGTTAGGGTTAGGGTTAGGGTTAGGGTTAGGGTTAGGGTTAGGGTTAGGGTTAGGGTTAGGGTTAGGGTTAGGGTTAGGGTTAGGGTTAGGGTTAGGGTTAGGGTTAGGGTTAGGGTTAGGGTTAGGGTTAGGGTTAGGGTTAGGGTTAGGGGTTAGGGTTAGGGTTAGGGTTAGGGTTAGGTCGTTTGGTGGAGCAAACAAAGAGACACGGAGGAAGGCCGGAGAGAGAAGCTATGAGATGCACATGGGCCGTTTTGGGTGACCAGGTGCACATGGGCCGTTTGGGTGACCAGGTGCACACGGGTCTTTTGGGTGACCAGGTGCACATGGGCCGTTTTGGGTGACCAGGTGCACATGGGCCGTTTGGGTGACCAGGTGCACACGGGTCTTTTGGGTGACCAGGTGCACACGGGTCTTTTGGGTGACCAGGTGCACATGGGCCGTTTTGGGTGACCAGGTGCACATGGGATTAATAGCAATCTGCATCCATCGCAATTTCTTAAAGTGCCCATAAAGCACTCAGGACGGCCCCGACCGAGACAGGGCCGTAGTAGGGTGCTCCCATAGCGGGCTATAGCAATAGAATGACGGGTAAAAATATTTAAAACAGTTTTATAATTTTTGGGTGACCAGGTGCACATGGGCCGTTTTGGGTGACCAGGTGCACATGGGATTAATAGCAATCTGCATCCATCGCAAAATCTTAAAGTGTCCATAAAGCACCAAGGACGGCCCCGACCGAGACAGGGCCGTAGTGGGGCACTCCCCTGGCGGGCTATAGCAATAGAATGACGGGTAAAAATATTTAAAACCGTTTTATAATTTTTAGGTGACCAGGTGCACACGGGTCTTTTGGGTGACCAGGTGCACACGGGTCTTTTGGGTGACCAGGTGCACACGGGTCTTTTGGGTGACCAGGTGCACGCCGGCCTTTGGGTGACCAGGTGCACACG
This sequence comes from Oncorhynchus mykiss, assembly GCF_057628025.1. Classification (NCBI taxonomy): domain Eukaryota; kingdom Metazoa; phylum Chordata; class Actinopteri; order Salmoniformes; family Salmonidae; genus Oncorhynchus; species Oncorhynchus mykiss. Next base: position 86,002,743 of record NC_143028.1, read on the forward strand.
GGTCTTTTGGGTGACCAGGTGCACACGGGTCTTTTGGGTGACCAGGTGCACGCCGGCCTTTGGGTGACCAGGTGCACACGGGTCTTTTGGGTGACCAGGTGCACGCCGGCCTTTGGGTGACCAGGTGCACGCCGGCCTTTGGGTGACCAGGTGCACACGGGTCTTTTGGGTGACCAGGTGCACACGGGTCTTTTGGGTGACCAGGTGCACGCCGGCCTTTGGGTGACCAGGTGCACACGGGTCTTTTGGGTGACCAGGTGCACACGGGTCTTTTGGGTGACCAGGTGCACGCCGGCCTTTGGGTGACCAGGTGCACACGGGTCTTTTGGGTGACCAGGTGCACGCCGGCCTTTGGGTGACCAGGTGCACGCCGGCCTTTGGGTGACCAGGTGCACACGGGTCTTTTGGGTGACCAGGTGCACACGGGTCTTTTGGGTGACCAGGTGCACGCCGGCCTTTGGGTGACCAGGTGCACACGGGTCTTTTGGGTGACCAGGTGCACGCCGGCCTTTGGGTGACCAGGTGCACGCCGGCCTTTGGGTGACCAGGTGCACACGGGTCTTTTGGGTGACCAGGTGCACGCCGGTCCTTTTGGGTGACCAGGTGCACAAGTTCCATTTGGGTGACCAGGTGCACGCGGTTCATAACAGCGCGGTTATCTGCTTTAATGTCCGAGGAGGGGTGCTTAAGTGTGGGTGCCCTGGTTCACCTGGTATGCGAGGTTGTGGAGGTGGGGGGGGGTCCCCTGCTGGTATCATCCCCGAAATAGAGGGGTGATACCCGGGTGGTGAGTAAGGGCCTACAACCCTGGAGGTCAATAGCTCCAGGGGGTAAGCTCTACTGTCATGTCCGTAAATAGAGTGGTGTTACCCGGGTTTTGAACCATATTTAAATTTTTGGGTTACCAGATGCACGTTTTCAATCACCAGTTGCACGGAGGATTAATAGCAATCTGCATCCATCGCAATTTCTTAAAGTGTCTAAAAAGCACCCAAGGACGGCCCCGACCGAGACAGGGCCGTAGTGGGGCACTCCCCTAGCGGGCTATATCAATAGAATGACCGGTAAAATGATTTAAAACAGTTTTATAATTTTTGGGTTACCAGATGCACGTTTTCAATCACCAGGTGCACGGAGGAAAATGAGCATTTGCATCCATAGTCATGTTTTAAACCGTCCATAAAGCACTCTTGGCCGGCCCCGGCAGAGAGAGAAAAAGAGGGGAAAAGTGTTGAAAAAAAAAAAAAAATCCTACCTTCCATAAATAATTGGGACCGGCCCCCATTGCTAAAGGTCCGTAGTAGGGTGCGCCATAACCGGACATGAATATATGGAACACCGCTAACCGCATAGAGAACCGTGTTTTGGGTGACCAGGTGCACGTTTTCAATCACCAGTTGCACGGAGAGAGAAAAAAGTAATCATACCTTCCATAAATAATTCAGGCCGGCCCCCATTGCTAAAGGTCCGTAGTAGGGTGCATCATTATCGGACATGAATATATGGAACACCGCTAACCGCATAGAGAACCGTGTTTTGGGTGACCAGGTGCACGTTTTCAATCACCAGTTGCACGGAGAGAGAAAAAAGTAATCATACCTTCCATAAATAATTCAGGCCGGCCCCCATTGCTAAAGGTCCGTAGTAGGGTGCATCATTATCGGACATGTATATCTGTAACACCGCTAACCGCATAGAGAACCGTGTTTTGGGTGACCAGGTGCACGTTTTCAATCACCAGTTGCACGGAGAGAGAAAAAAGTAATCATACCTTCCATAAATAATTCAGGCCGGCCCCCATTGCTAAAGGTCCGTAGTAGGGTGCATCATTATCGGACATGTATATCTGTAACACCGCTAACCGCATAGAGAACCGTGTTTTGGGTGACCAGGTGCACGTTTTCAATCACCAGTTGCACGGAGAGAGAAAAAAGTAATCATACCTTCCATAAATAATTCAGGCCGGCCCCCATTGCTAAAGGTCCGTAGTAGGGTGCATCATTATCGGACATGAATATATGGAACACCGCTAACCGCATAGAGAACCGTGTTTTGGGTGACCAGGTGCACGTTTTCAATCACCAGTTGCACGGAGAGAGAAAAAAGTAATCATACCTTCCATAAATAATTCAGGCCGGCCCCCATTGCTAAAGGTCCGTAGTAGGGTGCATCATTATCGGACATGTATATCTGTAACACCGCTAACCGCATAGAGAACCGTGTTTTGGGT
>NC_143028.1:86014972-86019972 GCF_057628025.1 Oncorhynchus mykiss
CCTCTCTCTCAATGGGCAACAAGTAGAGCACGTAAAAAACAAATTGCCCTCACAGGCACCTATGTTTCCAGTAACATGCACTTTTTCCCAAAACTTAAAACACGATTTCCTATTAAAAGGTTTTATACAAAAACTGTTTTAATGAAATGTAAATTCTCGTCTATGTATGCCCTTTCGTTTAAAAAAAACCCCATCCAGATTGGACATGTACTTTTTGATTTATTCACGTTTTGGTGTACCGGAATATAGCCCAAAATGGCGGCCAACAAAGGTCAAATAAGGCCTTGAGGCCAGATAGAGGCATGTAACCCGGGTAGGGGTGTATGGCCTTTAGGCCTGTATGTCCCTTCATCCCATGAGAGAGAGTCCTGACCTTTATGCCTATCTGTGTCCTCTCATGCCCAGAAAAAGGCATGCAAACCGGTTAGGTCATATAAGGCCTTGAGGCCTGTTTGTGTCCTCTGATGCCCAGATAGAGGCATGTAATCCGGCTAGGGATATGTAAGTACCAGGCCAGGGCAGTGGCTTTTGTCCCAGGCCAGGCCAGTGGCTTTGTGGCCTATGGGCCTTTTCTGGGTTAGCAGGCCCCTGTGGGGGAAAAAATGATTACCCAGGCCTGGCATGAACACTTGACCCGGTGATTGTGAGTCAAGCGCCCTAACCATTAAGCCATACAGCCTTTCGTGAGTAAAGAGACAGCGAGGTGAGGTCAAATTCTCCTTCCCCGTCCAATTAGTCCCATATTGGGCCACAGCTGGGGCTCATTGAGCCCTTGTTAGGGTTAGGTCGTTTGGTGGAGCAAACAAAGAGACACGGAGGAAGGCCGGAGAGAGAAGCTATGAGATGCACATGGGCCGTTTTGGGTGACCAGGTGCACATGGGCCGTTTGGGTGACCAGGTGCACACGGGTCTTTTGGGTGACCAGGTGCACATGGGCCGTTTTGGGTGACCAGGTGCACATGGGCCGTTTGGGTGACCAGGTGCACACGGGTCTTTTGGGTGACCAGGTGCACACGGGTCTTTTGGGTGACCAGGTGCACATGGGCCGTTTTGGGTGACCAGGTGCACATGGGATTAATAGCAATCTGCATCCATCGCAATTTCTTAAAGTGCCCATAAAGCACTCAGGACGGCCCCGACCGAGACAGGGCCGTAGTAGGGTGCTCCCATAGCGGGCTATAGCAATAGAATGACGGGTAAAAATATTTAAAACAGTTTTATAATTTTTGGGTGACCAGGTGCACATGGGCCGTTTTGGGTGACCAGGTGCACATGGGATTAATAGCAATCTGCATCCATCGCAATTTCTTAAAGTGTCCATAAAGCACCAAGGACGGCCCCGACCGAGACAGGGCCGTAGTGGGGCACTCCCCTGGCGGGCTATAGCAATAGAATGACGGGTAAAAATATTTAAAACCGTTTTATAATTTTTAGGTGACCAGGTGCACACGGGTCTTTTGGGTGACCAGGTGCACACGGGTCTTTTGGGTGACCAGGTGCACACGGGTCTTTTGGGTGACCAGGTGCACGCCGGCCTTTGGGTGACCAGGTGCACACGGGTCTTTTGGGTGACCAGGTGCACACGGGTCTTTTGGGTGACCAGGTGCACGCCGGCCTTTGGGTGACCAGGTGCACACGGGTCTTTTGGGTGACCAGGTGCACGCCGGCCTTTGGGTGACCAGGTGCACGCCGGCCTTTGGGTGACCAGGTGCACACGGGTCTTTTGGGTGACCAGGTGCACACGGGTCTTTTGGGTGACCAGGTGCACGCCGGCCTTTGGGTGACCAGGTGCACACGGGTCTTTTGGGTGACCAGGTGCACACGGGTCTTTTGGGTGACCAGGTGCACGCCGGCCTTTGGGTGACCAGGTGCACACGGGTCTTTTGGGTGACCAGGTGCACGCCGGCCTTTGGGTGACCAGGTGCACGCCGGCCTTTGGGTGACCAGGTGCACACGGGTCTTTTGGGTGACCAGGTGCACACGGGTCTTTTGGGTGACCAGGTGCACGCCGGCCTTTGGGTGACCAGGTGCACACGGGTCTTTTGGGTGACCAGGTGCACGCCGGCCTTTGGGTGACCAGGTGCACGCCGGCCTTTGGGTGACCAGGTGCACACGGGTCTTTTGGGTGACCAGGTGCACGCCGGTCCTTTTGGGTGACCAGGTGCACAAGTTCCATTTGGGTGACCAGGTGCACGCGGTTCATAACAGCGCGGTTATCTGCTTTAATGTCCGAGGAGGGGTGCTTAAGTGTGGGTGCCCTGGTTCACCTGGTATGCGAGGTTGTGGAGGTGGGGGGGGGTCCCCTGCTGGTATCATCCCCGAAATAGAGGGGTGATACCCGGGTGGTGAGTAAGGGCCTACAACCCTGGAGGTCAATAGCTCCAGGGGGTAAGCTCTACTGTCATGTCCGTAAATAGAGTGGTGTTACCCGGGTTTTGAACCATATTTAAATTTTTGGGTTACCAGATGCACGTTTTCAATCACCAGTTGCACGGAGGATTAATAGCAATCTGCATCCATCGCAATTTCTTAAAGTGTCTAAAAAGCACCCAAGGACGGCCCCGACCGAGACAGGGCCGTAGTGGGGCACTCCCCTAGCGGGCTATATCAATAGAATGACCGGTAAAATGATTTAAAACAGTTTTATAATTTTTGGGTTACCAGATGCACGTTTTCAATCACCAGGTGCACGGAGGAAAATGAGCATTTGCATCCATAGTCATGTTTTAAACCGTCCATAAAGCACTCTTGGCCGGCCCCGGCAGAGAGAGAAAAAGAGGGGAAAAGTGTTGAAAAAAAAAAAAAAATCCTACCTTCCATAAATAATTGGGACCGGCCCCCATTGCTAAAGGTCCGTAGTAGGGTGCGCCATAACCGGACATGAATATATGGAACACCGCTAACCGCATAGAGAACCGTGTTTTGGGTGACCAGGTGCACGTTTTCAATCACCAGTTGCACGGAGAGAGAAAAAAGTAATCATACCTTCCATAAATAATTCAGGCCGGCCCCCATTGCTAAAGGTCCGTAGTAGGGTGCATCATTATCGGACATGAATATATGGAACACCGCTAACCGCATAGAGAACCGTGTTTTGGGTGACCAGGTGCACGTTTTCAATCACCAGTTGCACGGAGAGAGAAAAAAGTAATCATACCTTCCATAAATAATTCAGGCCGGCCCCCATTGCTAAAGGTCCGTAGTAGGGTGCATCATTATCGGACATGTATATCTGTAACACCGCTAACCGCATAGAGAACCGTGTTTTGGGTGACCAGGTGCACGTTTTCAATCACCAGTTGCACGGAGAGAGAAAAAAGTAATCATACCTTCCATAAATAATTCAGGCCGGCCCCCATTGCTAAAGGTCCGTAGTAGGGTGCATCATTATCGGACATGTATATCTGTAACACCGCTAACCGCATAGAGAACCGTGTTTTGGGTGACCAGGTGCACGTTTTCAATCACCAGTTGCACGGAGAGAGAAAAAAGTAATCATACCTTCCATAAATAATTCAGGCCGGCCCCCATTGCTAAAGGTCCGTAGTAGGGTGCATCATTATCGGACATGAATATATGGAACACCGCTAACCGCATAGAGAACCGTGTTTTGGGTGACCAGGTGCACGTTTTCAATCACCAGTTGCACGGAGAGAGAAAAAAGTAATCATACCTTCCATAAATAATTCAGGCCGGCCCCCATTGCTAAAGGTCCGTAGTAGGGTGCATCATTATCGGACATGTATATCTGTAACACCGCTAACCGCATAGAGAACCGTGTTTTGGGTGACCAGGTGCACGTTTTCAATCACCAGTTGCACGGAGAGAGAAAAAAGTAATCATACCTTCCATAAATAATTCAGGCCGGCCCCCATTGCTAAAGGTCCGTAGTAGGGTGCATCATTATCGGACATGTATATCTGTAACACCGCTAACCGCATAGAGAACCGTGTTTTGGGTGACCAGGTGCACGTTTTCAATCACCAGTTGCACGGAGAGAGAAAAAAGTAATCATACCTTCCATAAATAATTCAGGCCGGCCCCCATTGCTAAAGGTCCGTAGTAGGGTGCATCATTATCGGACATGAATATATGGAACACCGCTAACCGCATAGAGAACCGTGTTTTGGGTGACCAGGTGCACGTTTTCAATCACCAGTTGCACGGAGAGAGAAAAAAGTAATCATACCTTCCATAAATAATTCAGGCCGGCCCCCATTGCTAAAGGTCCGTAGTAGGGTGCATCATTATCGGACATGTATATCTGTAACACCGCTAACCGCATAGAGAACCGTGTTTTGGGTGACCAGGTGCACGTTTTCAATCACCAGTTGCACGGAGAGAGAAAAAAGTAATCATACCTTCCATAAATAATTCAGGCCGGCCCCCATTGCTAAAGGTCCGTAGTAGGGTGCATCATTATCGGACATGTATATCTGTAACACCGCTAACCGCATAGAGAACCGTGTTTTGGGTGACCAGGTGCACGTTTTCAATCACCAGTTGCACGTTTTCAATCACCAGGTGCACGGCTGTGAAAAGTGGGACTCTGTCATTTTTTCGACCAATTTCTGTAATTTTCAAAAAATGATTAAAAATACTTCCCGAAGGGCTAGAGGTCCCAAATTTCGTCTCATACCCTCTCTCGTGATGGGCAACAATTACATAATGTAAAAAAAAATTCGCATCCACAGGAACCTATGCATCCTGTGACATTCACTTTTTTCCCAAAACTTGAAACACGATTTCCTATTAAAATGTTTTATACAAAAACGTTTTTAATTGAATGTAAATGCTCGTCTATTTATGCACTTTCGTGCAAAAAAAACCCCATCAAGATCGGATGTGTACTTTTTGATTTATCACGTTTTTGTTGAATTTGACCCCCGATGGTGGGGCGCACAGAAGCCCTGTGAGGTTCAGGGCTTCATCGATATTTGGCCTGTTTTGGATTACACACTCAGTGGCGGGTCGACCAGACAGGTACCGGCGCGATTTCA
>NC_143028.1:86029972-86032472 GCF_057628025.1 Oncorhynchus mykiss
CAGTTTTATAATTTTTGGGTGACCAGGTGCACATGGGCCGTTTTGGGTGACCAGGTGCACATGGGATTAATAGCAATCTGCATCCATCGCAATTTCTTAAAGTGTCCATAAAGCACCAAGGACGGCCCCGACCGAGACAGGGCCGTAGTGGGGCACTCCCCTGGCGGGCTATAGCAATAGAATGACGGGTAAAAATATTTAAAACCGTTTTATAATTTTTAGGTGACCAGGTGCACACGGGTCTTTTGGGTGACCAGGTGCACACGGGTCTTTTGGGTGACCAGGTGCACACGGGTCTTTTGGGTGACCAGGTGCACGCCGGCCTTTGGGTGACCAGGTGCACACGGGTCTTTTGGGTGACCAGGTGCACACGGGTCTTTTGGGTGACCAGGTGCACGCCGGCCTTTGGGTGACCAGGTGCACACGGGTCTTTTGGGTGACCAGGTGCACGCCGGCCTTTGGGTGACCAGGTGCACGCCGGCCTTTGGGTGACCAGGTGCACACGGGTCTTTTGGGTGACCAGGTGCACACGGGTCTTTTGGGTGACCAGGTGCACGCCGGCCTTTGGGTGACCAGGTGCACACGGGTCTTTTGGGTGACCAGGTGCACACGGGTCTTTTGGGTGACCAGGTGCACGCCGGCCTTTGGGTGACCAGGTGCACACGGGTCTTTTGGGTGACCAGGTGCACGCCGGCCTTTGGGTGACCAGGTGCACGCCGGCCTTTGGGTGACCAGGTGCACACGGGTCTTTTGGGTGACCAGGTGCACACGGGTCTTTTGGGTGACCAGGTGCACGCCGGCCTTTGGGTGACCAGGTGCACACGGGTCTTTTGGGTGACCAGGTGCACGCCGGCCTTTGGGTGACCAGGTGCACGCCGGCCTTTGGGTGACCAGGTGCACACGGGTCTTTTGGGTGACCAGGTGCACGCCGGTCCTTTTGGGTGACCAGGTGCACAAGTTCCATTTGGGTGACCAGGTGCACGCGGTTCATAACAGCGCGGTTATCTGCTTTAATGTCCGAGGAGGGGTGCTTAAGTGTGGGTGCCCTGGTTCACCTGGTATGCGAGGTTGTGGAGGTGGGGGGGGGTCCCCTGCTGGTATCATCCCCGAAATAGAGGGGTGATACCCGGGTGGTGAGTAAGGGCCTACAACCCTGGAGGTCAATAGCTCCAGGGGGTAAGCTCTACTGTCATGTCCGTAAATAGAGTGGTGTTACCCGGGTTTTGAACCATATTTAAATTTTTGGGTTACCAGATGCACGTTTTCAATCACCAGTTGCACGGAGGATTAATAGCAATCTGCATCCATCGCAATTTCTTAAAGTGTCTAAAAAGCACCCAAGGACGGCCCCGACCGAGACAGGGCCGTAGTGGGGCACTCCCCTAGCGGGCTATATCAATAGAATGACCGGTAAAATGATTTAAAACAGTTTTATAATTTTTGGGTTACCAGATGCACGTTTTCAATCACCAGTTGCACGGAGGATTAATAGCAATCTGCATCCATCGCGATTTCTTAAAGTGTCTAAAAAGCACCCAAGGACGGCCCCGACCGAGACAGGGCCGTAGTGGGGCACTCCCCTAGCGGGCTATATCAATAGAATGACCGGTAAAATGATTTAAAACAGTTTTATAATTTTTGGGTTACCAGATGCACGTTTTCAATCACCAGGTGCACGGAGGAAAATGAGCATTTGCATCCATAGTCATGTTTTAAACCGTCCATAAAGCACTCTTGGCCGGCCCCGGCAGAGAGAGAAAAAGAGGGGAAAAGTGTTGAAAAAAAAAAAAAAATCCTACCTTCCATAAATAATTGGGACCGGCCCCCATTGCTAAAGGTCCGTAGTAGGGTGCGCCATAACCGGACATGAATATATGGAACACCGCTAACCGCATAGAGAACCGTGTTTTGGGTGACCAGGTGCACGTTTTCAATCACCAGTTGCACGGAGAGAGAAAAAAGTAATCATACCTTCCATAAATAATTCAGGCCGGCCCCCATTGCTAAAGGTCCGTAGTAGGGTGCATCATTATCGGACATGAATATATGGAACACCGCTAACCGCATAGAGAACCGTGTTTTGGGTGACCAGGTGCACGTTTTCAATCACCAGTTGCACGGAGAGAGAAAAAAGTAATCATACCTTCCATAAATAATTCAGGCCGGCCCCCATTGCTAAAGGTCCGTAGTAGGGTGCATCATTATCGGACATGTATATCTGTAACACCGCTAACCGCATAGAGAACCGTGTTTTGGGTGACCAGGTGCACGTTTTCAATCACCAGTTGCACGGAGAGAGAAAAAAGTAATCATACCTTCCATAAATAATTCAGGCCGGCCCCCATTGCTAAAGGTCCGTAGTAGGGTGCATCATTATCGGACATGTATATCTGTAACACCGCTAACCGCATAGAGAACCGTGTTTTGGGTGACCAGGTGCACGTTTTCAATCACCAGTTGCACGTTTTCAATCACCAGGTGCACGGCTGTGAAAAGTGGG
>NC_143028.1:86042472-86044972 GCF_057628025.1 Oncorhynchus mykiss
GGGTCTTTTGGGTGACCAGGTGCACATGGGCCGTTTTGGGTGACCAGGTGCACATGGGCCGTTTGGGTGACCAGGTGCACACGGGTCTTTTGGGTGACCAGGTGCACACGGGTCTTTTGGGTGACCAGGTGCACATGGGCCGTTTTGGGTGACCAGGTGCACATGGGATTAATAGCAATCTGCATCCATCGCAATTTCTTAAAGTGTCCATAAAGCACCAAGGACGGCCCCGACCGAGACAGGGCCGTAGTGGGGCACTCCCCTGGCGGGCTATAGCAATAGAATGACGGGTAAAAATATTTAAAACCGTTTTATAATTTTTAGGTGACCAGGTGCACACGGGTCTTTTGGGTGACCAGGTGCACACGGGTCTTTTGGGTGACCAGGTGCACACGGGTCTTTTGGGTGACCAGGTGCACGCCGGCCTTTGGGTGACCAGGTGCACACGGGTCTTTTGGGTGACCAGGTGCACACGGGTCTTTTGGGTGACCAGGTGCACGCCGGCCTTTGGGTGACCAGGTGCACACGGGTCTTTTGGGTGACCAGGTGCACACGGGTCTTTTGGGTGACCAGGTGCACGCCGGCCTTTGGGTGACCAGGTGCACACGGGTCTTTTGGGTGACCAGGTGCACGCCGGCCTTTGGGTGACCAGGTGCACGCCGGCCTTTGGGTGACCAGGTGCACACGGGTCTTTTGGGTGACCAGGTGCACACGGGTCTTTTGGGTGACCAGGTGCACGCCGGCCTTTGGGTGACCAGGTGCACACGGGTCTTTTGGGTGACCAGGTGCACGCCGGCCTTTGGGTGACCAGGTGCACGCCGGCCTTTGGGTGACCAGGTGCACACGGGTCTTTTGGGTGACCAGGTGCACGCCGGTCCTTTTGGGTGACCAGGTGCACAAGTTCCATTTGGGTGACCAGGTGCACGCGGTTCATAACAGCGCGGTTATCTGCTTTAATGTCCGAGGAGGGGTGCTTAAGTGTGGGTGCCCTGGTTCACCTGGTATGCGAGGTTGTGGAGGTGGGGGGGGTCCCCTGCTGGTATCATCCCCGAAATAGAGGGGTGATACCCGGGTGGTGAGTAAGGGCCTACAACCCTGGAGGTCAATAGCTCCAGGGGGTAAGCTCTACTGTCATGTCCGTAAATAGAGTGGTGTTACCCGGGTTTTGAACCATATTTAAATTTTTGGGTTACCAGATGCACGTTTTCAATCACCAGTTGCACGGAGGATTAATAGCAATCTGCATCCATCGCAATTTCTTAAAGTGTCTAAAAAGCACCCAAGGACGGCCCCGACCGAGACAGGGCCGTAGTGGGGCACTCCCCTAGCGGGCTATATCAATAGAATGACCGGTAAAATGATTTAAAACAGTTTTATAATTTTTGGGTTACCAGATGCACGTTTTCAATCACCAGTTGCACGGAGGATTAATAGCAATCTGCATCCATCGCGATTTCTTAAAGTGTCTAAAAAGCACCCAAGGACGGCCCCGACCGAGACAGGGCCGTAGTGGGGCACTCCCCTAGCGGGCTATATCAATAGAATGACCGGTAAAATGATTTAAAACAGTTTTATAATTTTTGGGTTACCAGATGCACGTTTTCAATCACCAGGTGCACGGAGGAAAATGAGCATTTGCATCCATAGTCATGTTTTAAACCGTCCATAAAGCACTCTTGGCCGGCCCCGGCAGAGAGAGAAAAAGAGGGGAAAAGTGTTGAAAAAAAAAAAAAAATCCTACCTTCCATAAATAATTGGGACCGGCCCCCATTGCTAAAGGTCCGTAGTAGGGTGCGCCATAACCGGACATGAATATATGGAACACCGCTAACCGCATAGAGAACCGTGTTTTGGGTGACCAGGTGCACGTTTTCAATCACCAGTTGCACGGAGAGAGAAAAAAGTAATCATACCTTCCATAAATAATTCAGGCCGGCCCCCATTGCTAAAGGTCCGTAGTAGGGTGCATCATTATCGGACATGAATATATGGAACACCGCTAACCGCATAGAGAACCGTGTTTTGGGTGACCAGGTGCACGTTTTCAATCACCAGTTGCACGGAGAGAGAAAAAAGTAATCATACCTTCCATAAATAATTCAGGCCGGCCCCCATTGCTAAAGGTCCGTAGTAGGGTGCATCATTATCGGACATGTATATCTGTAACACCGCTAACCGCATAGAGAACCGTGTTTTGGGTGACCAGGTGCACGTTTTCAATCACCAGTTGCACGGAGAGAGAAAAAAGTAATCATACCTTCCATAAATAATTCAGGCCGGCCCCCATTGCTAAAGGTCCGTAGTAGGGTGCATCATTATCGGACATGTATATCTGTAACACCGCTAACCGCATAGAGAACCGTGTTTTGGGTGACCAGGTGCACGTTTTCAATCACCAGTTGCACGTTTTCAATCACCAGGTGCACGGCTGTGAAAAGTGGGACTCTGTCATTTTTTCGACCAATTTCTGTAATTTTCAAAAAATGATTAAAAATACTTC
>NC_143028.1:86054972-86057472 GCF_057628025.1 Oncorhynchus mykiss
CCGTTTGGGTGACCAGGTGCACACGGGTCTTTTGGGTGACCAGGTGCACACGGGTCTTTTGGGTGACCAGGTGCACATGGGCCGTTTTGGGTGACCAGGTGCACATGGGATTAATAGCAATCTGCATCCATCGCAATTTCTTAAAGTGTCCATAAAGCACCAAGGACGGCCCCGACCGAGACAGGGCCGTAGTGGGGCACTCCCCTGGCGGGCTATAGCAATAGAATGACGGGTAAAAATATTTAAAACCGTTTTATAATTTTTAGGTGACCAGGTGCACACGGGTCTTTTGGGTGACCAGGTGCACACGGGTCTTTTGGGTGACCAGGTGCACACGGGTCTTTTGGGTGACCAGGTGCACGCCGGCCTTTGGGTGACCAGGTGCACACGGGTCTTTTGGGTGACCAGGTGCACACGGGTCTTTTGGGTGACCAGGTGCACGCCGGCCTTTGGGTGACCAGGTGCACACGGGTCTTTTGGGTGACCAGGTGCACACGGGTCTTTTGGGTGACCAGGTGCACGCCGGCCTTTGGGTGACCAGGTGCACACGGGTCTTTTGGGTGACCAGGTGCACGCCGGCCTTTGGGTGACCAGGTGCACGCCGGCCTTTGGGTGACCAGGTGCACACGGGTCTTTTGGGTGACCAGGTGCACACGGGTCTTTTGGGTGACCAGGTGCACGCCGGCCTTTGGGTGACCAGGTGCACACGGGTCTTTTGGGTGACCAGGTGCACGCCGGCCTTTGGGTGACCAGGTGCACGCCGGCCTTTGGGTGACCAGGTGCACACGGGTCTTTTGGGTGACCAGGTGCACGCCGGTCCTTTTGGGTGACCAGGTGCACAAGTTCCATTTGGGTGACCAGGTGCACGCGGTTCATAACAGCGCGGTTATCTGCTTTAATGTCCGAGGAGGGGTGCTTAAGTGTGGGTGCCCTGGTTCACCTGGTATGCGAGGTTGTGGAGGTGGGGGGGGTCCCCTGCTGGTATCATCCCCGAAATAGAGGGGTGATACCCGGGTGGTGAGTAAGGGCCTACAACCCTGGAGGTCAATAGCTCCAGGGGGTAAGCTCTACTGTCATGTCCGTAAATAGAGTGGTGTTACCCGGGTTTTGAACCATATTTAAATTTTTGGGTTACCAGATGCACGTTTTCAATCACCAGTTGCACGGAGGATTAATAGCAATCTGCATCCATCGCAATTTCTTAAAGTGTCTAAAAAGCACCCAAGGACGGCCCCGACCGAGACAGGGCCGTAGTGGGGCACTCCCCTAGCGGGCTATATCAATAGAATGACCGGTAAAATGATTTAAAACAGTTTTATAATTTTTGGGTTACCAGATGCACGTTTTCAATCACCAGTTGCACGGAGGATTAATAGCAATCTGCATCCATCGCGATTTCTTAAAGTGTCTAAAAAGCACCCAAGGACGGCCCCGACCGAGACAGGGCCGTAGTGGGGCACTCCCCTAGCGGGCTATATCAATAGAATGACCGGTAAAATGATTTAAAACAGTTTTATAATTTTTGGGTTACCAGATGCACGTTTTCAATCACCAGGTGCACGGAGGAAAATGAGCATTTGCATCCATAGTCATGTTTTAAACCGTCCATAAAGCACTCTTGGCCGGCCCCGGCAGAGAGAGAAAAAGAGGGGAAAAGTGTTGAAAAAAAAAAAAAAATCCTACCTTCCATAAATAATTGGGACCGGCCCCCATTGCTAAAGGTCCGTAGTAGGGTGCGCCATAACCGGACATGAATATATGGAACACCGCTAACCGCATAGAGAACCGTGTTTTGGGTGACCAGGTGCACGTTTTCAATCACCAGTTGCACGGAGAGAGAAAAAAGTAATCATACCTTCCATAAATAATTCAGGCCGGCCCCCATTGCTAAAGGTCCGTAGTAGGGTGCATCATTATCGGACATGAATATATGGAACACCGCTAACCGCATAGAGAACCGTGTTTTGGGTGACCAGGTGCACGTTTTCAATCACCAGTTGCACGGAGAGAGAAAAAAGTAATCATACCTTCCATAAATAATTCAGGCCGGCCCCCATTGCTAAAGGTCCGTAGTAGGGTGCATCATTATCGGACATGTATATCTGTAACACCGCTAACCGCATAGAGAACCGTGTTTTGGGTGACCAGGTGCACGTTTTCAATCACCAGTTGCACGGAGAGAGAAAAAAGTAATCATACCTTCCATAAATAATTCAGGCCGGCCCCCATTGCTAAAGGTCCGTAGTAGGGTGCATCATTATCGGACATGTATATCTGTAACACCGCTAACCGCATAGAGAACCGTGTTTTGGGTGACCAGGTGCACGTTTTCAATCACCAGTTGCACGTTTTCAATCACCAGGTGCACGGCTGTGAAAAGTGGGACTCTGTCATTTTTTCGACCAATTTCTGTAATTTTCAAAAAATGATTAAAAATACTTCCCGAAGGGCTAGAGGTCCCAAATTTCGTCTCATACCCTCTCTCGTGATGGGCAACAAT
>NC_143028.1:86067472-86069972 GCF_057628025.1 Oncorhynchus mykiss
TTTTCTGGGTTAGCAGGCCCCTGTGGGGGAAAAAATGATTACCCAGGCCTGGCATGAACACTTGACCCGGTGATTGTGAGTCAAGCGCCCTAACCATTAAGCCATACAGCCTTTCGTGAGTAAAGAGACAGCGAGGTGAGGTCAAATTCTCCTTCCCCGTCCAATTAGTCCCATATTGGGCCACAGCTGGGGCTCATTGAGCCCTTGTTAGGGTTAGGTCGTTTGGTGGAGCAAACAAAGAGACACGGAGGAAGGCCGGAGAGAGAAGCTATGAGATGCACATGGGCCGTTTTGGGTGACCAGGTGCACATGGGCCGTTTGGGTGACCAGGTGCACACGGGTCTTTTGGGTGACCAGGTGCACATGGGCCGTTTTGGGTGACCAGGTGCACATGGGCCGTTTGGGTGACCAGGTGCACACGGGTCTTTTGGGTGACCAGGTGCACACGGGTCTTTTGGGTGACCAGGTGCACATGGGCCGTTTTGGGTGACCAGGTGCACATGGGATTAATAGCAATCTGCATCCATCGCAATTTCTTAAAGTGTCCATAAAGCACCAAGGACGGCCCCGACCGAGACAGGGCCGTAGTGGGGCACTCCCCTGGCGGGCTATAGCAATAGAATGACGGGTAAAAATATTTAAAACCGTTTTATAATTTTTAGGTGACCAGGTGCACACGGGTCTTTTGGGTGACCAGGTGCACACGGGTCTTTTGGGTGACCAGGTGCACATGGGATTAATAGCAATCTGCATCCATCGCAATTTCTTAAAGTGCCCATAAAGCACCAAGGACGGCCCCGACCGAGACAGGGCCGTAGTGGGGCACTCCCCTAGCGGGCTATAGCAATAGAATGACGGGTAAAAATATTTAAAACCGTTTTATAATTTTTAGGTGACCAGGTGCACACGGGTCTTTTGGGTGACCAGGTGCACACGGGTCTTTTGGGTGACCAGGTGCACACGGGTCTTTTGGGTGACCAGGTGCACGCCGGCCTTTGGGTGACCAGGTGCACACGGGTCTTTTGGGTGACCAGGTGCACACGGGTCTTTTGGGTGACCAGGTGCACGCCGGCCTTTGGGTGACCAGGTGCACACGGGTCTTTTGGGTGACCAGGTGCACGCCGGCCTTTGGGTGACCAGGTGCACGCCGGCCTTTGGGTGACCAGGTGCACACGGGTCTTTTGGGTGACCAGGTGCACACGGGTCTTTTGGGTGACCAGGTGCACGCCGGCCTTTGGGTGACCAGGTGCACACGGGTCTTTTGGGTGACCAGGTGCACACGGGTCTTTTGGGTGACCAGGTGCACGCCGGCCTTTGGGTGACCAGGTGCACACGGGTCTTTTGGGTGACCAGGTGCACGCCGGCCTTTGGGTGACCAGGTGCACGCCGGCCTTTGGGTGACCAGGTGCACACGGGTCTTTTGGGTGACCAGGTGCACGCCGGTCCTTTTGGGTGACCAGGTGCACAAGTTCCATTTGGGTGACCAGGTGCACGCGGTTCATAACAGCGCGGTTATCTGCTTTAATGTCCGAGGAGGGGTGCTTAAGTGTGGGTGCCCTGGTTCACCTGGTATGCGAGGTTGTGGAGGTGGGGGGGGTCCCCTGCTGGTATCATCCCCGAAATAGAGGGGTGATACCCGGGTGGTGAGTAAGGGCCTACAACCCTGGAGGTCAATAGCTCCAGGGGGTAAGCTCTACTGTCATGTCCGTAAATAGAGTGGTGTTACCCGGGTTTTGAACCATATTTAAATTTTTGGGTTACCAGATGCACGTTTTCAATCACCAGTTGCACGGAGGATTAATAGCAATCTGCATCCATCGCAATTTCTTAAAGTGTCTAAAAAGCACCCAAGGACGGCCCCGACCGAGACAGGGCCGTAGTGGGGCACTCCCCTAGCGGGCTATATCAATAGAATGACCGGTAAAATGATTTAAAACAGTTTTATAATTTTTGGGTTACCAGATGCACGTTTTCAATCACCAGTTGCACGGAGGATTAATAGCAATCTGCATCCATCGCGATTTCTTAAAGTGTCTAAAAAGCACCCAAGGACGGCCCCGACCGAGACAGGGCCGTAGTGGGGCACTCCCCTAGCGGGCTATATCAATAGAATGACCGGTAAAATGATTTAAAACAGTTTTATAATTTTTGGGTTACCAGATGCACGTTTTCAATCACCAGTTGCACGGAGGATTAATAGCAATCTGCATCCATCGCGATTTCTTAAAGTGTCTAAAAAGCACCCAAGGACGGCCCCGACCGAGACAGGGCCGTAGTGGGGCACTCCCCTAGCGGGCTATATCAATAGAATGACCGGTAAAATGATTTAAAACAGTTTTATAATTTTTGGGTTACCAGATGCACGTTTTCAATCACCAGTTGCACGGAGGATTAATAGCAATCTGCATCCATCGCGATTTCTTAAAGTGTCTAAAAAGCACCCAAGGACGGCCCCGACCGAGACAGGGCCGTAGTGGGGCACTCCCCTAGCGGGCTATAT
>NC_143028.1:86074972-86077472 GCF_057628025.1 Oncorhynchus mykiss
CTCCCCTAGCGGGCTATAGCAATAGAATGACGGGTAAAAATATTTAAAACCGTTTTATAATTTTTAGGTGACCAGGTGCACACGGGTCTTTTGGGTGACCAGGTGCACACGGGTCTTTTGGGTGACCAGGTGCACACGGGTCTTTTGGGTGACCAGGTGCACGCCGGCCTTTGGGTGACCAGGTGCACACGGGTCTTTTGGGTGACCAGGTGCACACGGGTCTTTTGGGTGACCAGGTGCACGCCGGCCTTTGGGTGACCAGGTGCACACGGGTCTTTTGGGTGACCAGGTGCACGCCGGCCTTTGGGTGACCAGGTGCACGCCGGCCTTTGGGTGACCAGGTGCACACGGGTCTTTTGGGTGACCAGGTGCACACGGGTCTTTTGGGTGACCAGGTGCACGCCGGCCTTTGGGTGACCAGGTGCACACGGGTCTTTTGGGTGACCAGGTGCACACGGGTCTTTTGGGTGACCAGGTGCACGCCGGCCTTTGGGTGACCAGGTGCACACGGGTCTTTTGGGTGACCAGGTGCACGCCGGCCTTTGGGTGACCAGGTGCACGCCGGCCTTTGGGTGACCAGGTGCACACGGGTCTTTTGGGTGACCAGGTGCACGCCGGTCCTTTTGGGTGACCAGGTGCACAAGTTCCATTTGGGTGACCAGGTGCACGCGGTTCATAACAGCGCGGTTATCTGCTTTAATGTCCGAGGAGGGGTGCTTAAGTGTGGGTGCCCTGGTTCACCTGGTATGCGAGGTTGTGGAGGTGGGGGGGGTCCCCTGCTGGTATCATCCCCGAAATAGAGGGGTGATACCCGGGTGGTGAGTAAGGGCCTACAACCCTGGAGGTCAATAGCTCCAGGGGGTAAGCTCTACTGTCATGTCCGTAAATAGAGTGGTGTTACCCGGGTTTTGAACCATATTTAAATTTTTGGGTTACCAGATGCACGTTTTCAATCACCAGTTGCACGGAGGATTAATAGCAATCTGCATCCATCGCAATTTCTTAAAGTGTCTAAAAAGCACCCAAGGACGGCCCCGACCGAGACAGGGCCGTAGTGGGGCACTCCCCTAGCGGGCTATATCAATAGAATGACCGGTAAAATGATTTAAAACAGTTTTATAATTTTTGGGTTACCAGATGCACGTTTTCAATCACCAGTTGCACGGAGGATTAATAGCAATCTGCATCCATCGCGATTTCTTAAAGTGTCTAAAAAGCACCCAAGGACGGCCCCGACCGAGACAGGGCCGTAGTGGGGCACTCCCCTAGCGGGCTATATCAATAGAATGACCGGTAAAATGATTTAAAACAGTTTTATAATTTTTGGGTTACCAGATGCACGTTTTCAATCACCAGTTGCACGGAGGATTAATAGCAATCTGCATCCATCGCGATTTCTTAAAGTGTCTAAAAAGCACCCAAGGACGGCCCCGACCGAGACAGGGCCGTAGTGGGGCACTCCCCTAGCGGGCTATATCAATAGAATGACCGGTAAAATGATTTAAAACAGTTTTATAATTTTTGGGTTACCAGATGCACGTTTTCAATCACCAGTTGCACGGAGGATTAATAGCAATCTGCATCCATCGCGATTTCTTAAAGTGTCTAAAAAGCACCCAAGGACGGCCCCGACCGAGACAGGGCCGTAGTGGGGCACTCCCCTAGCGGGCTATATCAATAGAATGACCGGTAAAATGATTTAAAACAGTTTTATAATTTTTGGGTTACCAGATGCACGTTTTCAATCACCAGGTGCACGGAGGAAAATGAGCATTTGCATCCATAGTCATGTTTTAAACCGTCCATAAAGCACTCTTGGCCGGCCCCGGCAGAGAGAGAAAAAGAGGGGAAAAGTGTTGAAAAAAAAAAAAAAATCCTACCTTCCATAAATAATTGGGACCGGCCCCCATTGCTAAAGGTCCGTAGTAGGGTGCGCCATAACCGGACATGAATATATGGAACACCGCTAACCGCATAGAGAACCGTGTTTTGGGTGACCAGGTGCACGTTTTCAATCACCAGTTGCACGGAGAGAGAAAAAAGTAATCATACCTTCCATAAATAATTCAGGCCGGCCCCCATTGCTAAAGGTCCGTAGTAGGGTGCATCATTATCGGACATGAATATATGGAACACCGCTAACCGCATAGAGAACCGTGTTTTGGGTGACCAGGTGCACGTTTTCAATCACCAGTTGCACGGAGAGAGAAAAAAGTAATCATACCTTCCATAAATAATTCAGGCCGGCCCCCATTGCTAAAGGTCCGTAGTAGGGTGCATCATTATCGGACATGTATATCTGTAACACCGCTAACCGCATAGAGAACCGTGTTTTGGGTGACCAGGTGCACGTTTTCAATCACCAGTTGCACGTTTTCAATCACCAGGTGCACGGCTGTGAAAAGTGGGACTCTGTCATTTTTTCGACCAATTTCTGTAATTTTCAAAAAATGATTAAAAATACTTCCCGAAGGGCTAGAGGTCCCAAATTTCGTCTCAT
>NC_143029.1:2500-92500 GCF_057628025.1 Oncorhynchus mykiss
TCCCTCTACAAGCATAGTACTGCCCTCAGGTGCTGGTTTCTGCTACTCGTGTGGCGTGTTGCTCCTCCGCTGTCCACGGGTCATCCACGTCTGGACCCACCGGGAGAGCAATAGCGCGTGTGAATCACAGCAACATATAACATTGAATCACTCTTCTCTCCCCCAACACTGTTATTTTTTATTTATTTGATTTGTCTCATTGTGCCAGAGGGATTGAATTGAACTGTATCCCTATATAGAACTACACATAACAACTAAGGAAATAAAAAAGTACAGAATAGAAAATGTAATATAACTGAATAGAGTAACAAGACGGGGACAGAATAGGGAGGGAAAGTTAGGGAAGTAAAGTATCAGAGAGGGAAAATATTGGGATAAATGAGGGACTATCATGACAAAGGATATTTAACTGATAGAAGATCTGACTGGGGATATCGCTAGGTTAATTTATAACAAAGTCTGGAAACTGAACTGAAAAGCAAACAGAAGAAAGAGGAGCTCAACATATAAGCCCTTGTAATGCCATACATTTCCCGCCTTTGAGTATCTCCCGCTGGTAAATTGAACCAATAGATAACAGAAAGATAGAAACGCCCAATTTGGGCGCAGTGGCTAGGTCTCTCCCTCCTAATTGCGGCCATTTTAAAAGGTACGGGGTTCTCGGTCGAGGACAAGATCCCTCTGAAGAAGCAGAAAATTCTGCGGCATGATGAGACAGGTGCATCGTGTCACCAACTTTATCAAACCATCTTCACCCACAGACAACACCACAATAAAATTATCACAGAACACACACCAGTGGATGCAAAACAACATGAATATACTACAGGCACATTACCGGTCAATCACCTACACCACTACACAACAAATAAACACACCCAACACTCTGGCACTGACAATCGCAACAGGCTGGGCACATAAGAGGTACAAACATAAATTGACACCCACCACCATCATTAGAATCGAAACCACCTTGAAACCCCTTCAGGCCACTTCCTCTCCCCAACAAACAACTATACAGACCAACACAATAGGAGACCAACCACATACACTGCCAGCAATAGAACACACCCCACTACAAACTTCCCGACCAACGATACTAACTTCAATTCCAAACCCAGTGCCCCTTCTCTCCTCAGCAGAGGAATTTCCACCTCTATCAAAACCTTGCCCCCTGCCAAAAAAACAACCATCATACCTACGGACACTATCACTGGGAAAACAACCGACCCTGAGTGAAACTTATAACCTTCGCACACAGACTCTTTCCAAAACACATCTTCACTCCCTACCCTCAACATCCACTTTCACTGATTCTTCCCTTTCCAATCAAAAAGGAGAGGTAAACATAGCAACCCCTACAACGGGAAAGGAGGAATGGAAAAGTCCAGTGGGCCCCCCTACTCCTAATGCAGCCACCCCTATCATAGCCCAGGTTCACCACACAGTCAACAGTCAAACAGAAACTTGTACACTTACAGCTACACCCATTAAACAAAACACTAACTGCAAAGGAGCACAGATTAATGTATCAATATTACTAAGGGACATAATTACATCTGCTCCTCTTTCACCCACAGGAGGCGCCAGGAAAGGGGTACAGACGAGGACAGGGCAATTCAAGGGGCACATGACGATGATTAAAGGGCAAGACAATGGGCAACACCCCAAAGCTCCCAAATCCGAACCCCCACTAGAAACTAACATGGCTGTGCCTCTGCCTGTCCAGGGTCCCTGTACAACTGGCGCCTCAAAATACCCACCATCACCCCCACCACAGCCCCATCTTCAACTCCAACCCCAACCACAGCCTAAACCCACACACCCTTCCCAAAAACCCTTCTATCACAAGGCTAGGCCGAACTACAAGGTGGCAGATTGGAACATTGAGGGACACACACCAACACTCATCATAGGAGACTCAAACCTCAACCGGATCCCACCATTCAATAACCCCAACATCCAGATAGACAGTTACCCAGGGGCAACATTCATAATTTCATAAAAGTACTGGAGAAAACCCCCATACATACAGACACAGCGACTGTTGTTATCTCGGTGGGCCTGAACAACAAGGATCATGACCCATTCCAAACATCACTAAAACAGCTGTCAGGTATGCACAAGGAGGCAAAGAAAACATTTCCAAACGCAACAATATACATTCCTGTCATCAGCCATTCACCTCTTCTTACTCCACAGCAGAAGAGAAACCTTAAGCTCATCAACGCTTACATTACCACTAACTTCCCAACCCTATTAGAGATCCCACAAGACACATTTCACACAACAACAGATCTCATACACTGGACATCCACTACAGCAGACCTCATCTTTCAACACTGGTGTAGACAGTTAAATTTACATTAACCACAAGCCACAGTTTGGATAGAAATAACTTTTCTTGCAATCTCTTTCCTTCCCTAATAACCAGTGCAGATCCTCCACCAAGGGGAGCTGCGGACCAGTCAACAACTAATATCATGAATCTTTCCAAATCCTTTATACCCACAGCAGCACAGGTAAAGCTCCTGGAGAGAGGGTTGACATTCATCCCTCGCCCAAACAAATTTGATTGGGAGGAACTTCAAAGGGACACCCACAAATATCATAGAAGACTTAAACTTTTGGACTATTTTGACTACAACACAGATGACAATCACCTACCATTTACTTTACCATCTACCTGGGAACCTAAAACCTCCCAGATAGATGGTAGAATCAGGAGACTAATCAGAATAGACAAAAACACACTTCACAACCATCAGACTCACACAGATAGGAAGGATAACCTCACACACGTAGAAAGACAGGCAATACAACAACTTAAAAATAACCGACACATAATCATCAAACCAGCAGATAAAGGTTCAAAAATAGTAATATTGGATAAACATCAATACATGTATGAAGCCAACAGACAGTTATCAAACACCAAACATTATAAACAAATAGAAAACCGTATACAACCACAGACACAGACACAGCTAAGGACAATAATAAAAAGACTCTACGACCAACACTACATCACAGCAAAACAACGGGACTTTCTCTACGGTACAGACACCCCACGACCTAGACTATTCTACTTACTGCTAAAAGTACACAAGGAACCGGAGACATGGACAATTCCCTTTGAAGTTCCTCCTGGCAGACCGATTGTCTCAGACTGCAATAGTGAATCCTATAACATTTCACAATATATAGACCACCATATCAACCCTCTCTCCACAAGGCACCCCAGCTTTCTCAGGGACACCTACCACTTCATGGAGAGGATTGGACCCATAGTTGTTCCCTCCCACACACACATATTCACAATAGACATTGATAGCCTATACACCAACATAAATACAGCAACAGGAATACAAGCAATTAGAAATATCTTTAAGAGATACCCAGACAACACTAGACCGGACAAAGAAATATTACAACTATTAGAAATCAGCCTGACTAGCAATGACTTTTTATTCAATGACCACTATTACCTGCAGGTGGAGGGAACAGCTATGGGCAAAAAATTTGCACCTGCTTACGCCAATATATACATGGCTGAATGGGAGAGAGAGAGGCACTGGCCAAGTGTCCATATCAACCCACTTTTTATTACCGCTTTTTAGACGACATAATAGGGGCCTGGCCCCACGACATCCAGTTATTCACAGATTTTATTAACATTCTCAACGGTCATCATCCATCCATTAAGGTTAAATACACAATTCATCCGCAAGAAGTCAACTTCTTAGACCCAACAGTTTTTTTCAGTAATAACAATCAATCACAGAAAACACTACACACTAGAGTTTATTTCAACCCAACAGACACACATGCTTTACTTCATAAACACAGTTACCATCCTAAACATACATTTAAGGGAATAATAAAATCACAAATTATACGGTTCTACAGGATATCATCTTGCAAGCAAGACCTGGATTATGCAATAAATACACTATTCAATGCACTTAGAAGAAGAGGATATTCAAAACGATTTTTAAGAACCATTAAAAACAACACATTGGCCGCCCTCCCTCCCATTCATCCAACACTCACAGACCACAGCAAATCATCCACCTCTCTTAACCTTAACCTCAATCCTACTCCTAACCTTAACCTCTCCCTTAACCCCACACCTAACCTTAACCTTTCCCCAAACCCCACGCCTAATCCTAACCTCTCCCCAAACCTCACGCCTAACCTTAACCTTTCCCCTAACCCCACACCTAACCTTAACCTTTCCCCTAACCCCACACCTAACCCTAACCTTTCCCCAAACCCCACACCTAACCCTAACCTTTCCCCAAACCCCACGCCTAATCTTAACCTCTTCCCAAACCTCACGCCTAACCTTAACCTTTCCCCTAACCCAACGCCTAACCTTAACCTTTCCCTTAACCCCACACCTAACCTTAACCTTTCCCCAAACCTAATCTTAACCTCTTCCCAAACCTCACGCCTAACCTGAACCTTTCCTTTAACCCCACGCCTAATCTTAACCTCTTCCCAAACCTCACGCCTAACCTTAACCTTTCCCTTAACCCCATGCCTAACCTTAACCTCAACCTTTCTCCAAACCCCACGCCTAACCCTAATGTGTACCATTACCCTAACCAGGGTTCTCATCCTATCTCCCTCCCTTACCCTAATCCTGACTCCCCTATGGAAAGTGATCTGCACCAATCACTAAACCGAAACACTTCCTCTGTCTCTCCTCCCTTGTCATCAATACTCAATCAACAGACAATTATCATCCCCCTAGTAAACACATTTTCACATAGAATTAGACCCCTACATCAATCAATCAAACACAACTTCTCTACAGTTCAGCACACTTACATACCACTCAAACCATACAGAATCATTTCAGCATTTAGAAAAAACAAAAACTTAAAGGACCTCAACAAAGCAAAATTCAGTAGTAAGCCACCACAAGACCTCAAACCTCATCATTTCCATTTTCGACAGATAAAGTTCATTACAAATATACACAGCCACACATCAGCACCAGTACAAGAATCCTATTCATTGAACACACATAACACCATTTAAATGTACACTTTGCAATAAACAATACATTGGAGAAACCAAACACACCGTAGAAACCAGACTCAAACAACACCTATATAACATTAAACGGGCACACCTACAAACAGAACTCATAACTCACTTCCAGGAGCACCCCATCACTCACCTTACCATATCAGGGTTACAGTCACATATAGGCTGGACCTGTGGGCAGCGAAGGAGGGTAGAACGGGAGTGGATCCAGCACCTACAGACAATAACGCCAAATGACCTGAACGAGAGGTTTTAGAAAATGGGTTTTAACAGACAGGAAAATGGATGGAGAAGAACATGGTTTTATTCATATTTTATTTTTTCTCTCTATATATTTATGGTTTGTTTGGTTTTAGT
The DNA here is from genome assembly GCF_057628025.1 of Oncorhynchus mykiss. NCBI lineage: Eukaryota > Metazoa > Chordata > Actinopteri > Salmoniformes > Salmonidae > Oncorhynchus > Oncorhynchus mykiss. The sequence goes on from NC_143029.1 coordinate 7,916, forward strand.
TTGGCACTTCCTCTTTTAGGTTTTTCCTTTCCTTTAACAAAACAATAAAACCATTTAAATGCACAATATGGCGTTTATGTTCATATTTAACAACACTATGGTTGAATGAATCTCTCACCACATTGACTTCTGCACTGCCACCCAGAAAAAGAGGCAACTTGGAGCCTACCTCAGTTTAATTTATGATCCTAGGAGGACATCTACGGGCCTTTTTAAGTACTACACCTATTATATTAGATCATCAGAAATGGGAGGGATAAACAGGAGAAAGGCCTGTGCACCGTAAAACTAACTAGTTGAAACGAAACACAAATATATTCAAAACCTAACCCTAACCCTAACCCTCTAACCCTAACCCCTAACCCTAACCCTAACCCCTAACCCTAACCATTCTAAAATCTATACCTTACCCTAACCTTAACCCTAACCATTCTAAAAACTATATCTAACCCTAACCCTACGGACAGACAGTCTTTAACCCAACCAACGGGTTAATCTACAAGTGGGAAACCATGGGGTCTACTACTTTGGCCGGTTGCGCCCGGACCCCTCAGGCCCGCGCGTATATGATGTGGAGTGCACCCCCCTCCCTTCCCCCCCTTCGGCTTCCACGTGTCAGAGATGGAAGTGGATCATCCGACTCAAAACTAGAAACCAAACACTAGCCAGTCACCGCTGCATTGCCTGCCGAGGGATCTGGACGCAGCAAGCCAAAGAAATTTGTATCCCTGTAAATTACCTGGGATCATCTTAAATCAGGCTTTTTCTAGGGGTGTTGATTCTTCGCCCAGTATACTTCTCTAAGGAATGGTTTGATGGTGAACAGGTCAAAAACAATCATTAGATTAAATACAACCTAAAATAGCTATACCAGATCTCTGAAGGACATCACTTCTGAGACCTCCACCAACACACACTTTCCATCTGAGAAACAACTAGAAAGATGGAGAATTCATTTCACCAAAGACCCCGGACTCAACCACAACATACCTCAACCTGAACTCCTACACCACCTTTTTCAACAAAAGACAAAACGTTTTTTTCACCAAAGAACAAGACATCACCACCCTGACACAGTTGAAACAGACTCCTACCCTCTCACAGAAATCCTGACGACCGTATTTCCAACTTAGAGGTAAAAGGAAACAAAATTATAAAACAGGTTCACCCCACTCACACCTCTGCACCATACACAAACAAACCAAAAACTCAGGTAAGACTCCCAGCCATACGACACCAACCCATACTATGAGCCTAACCAGGAATGCCTAACAACTGTACATCATAGGTACATACATGGGACAACCAAAAAGGAACCCCCTAAACGATCCATCTGTATCCAAAACCCCCCAAAAACTACAATACCCATCTCTCACACAGGTAAGCATCAATATTCAACACTGGACCCTCCCCCAGGTAAGTATCCCCCTACAGGATAGGTTACACCAACTCCGGAGGACACACATCACTGGAAACAGCATAAAACGTTTTTTCGGATCCGTACATCCCATACACCACGTGGACGTAAACACGACAAACGGCTAAATCTACCGCATATACGGGAACCCAAGTGGATATGAACGCGATCAAAGCTACACTCCGCTAATAAGCGCCAACTAAAAAAGACAAAAACAGCACCATTTTCGATCCGGGTAAAGGGAACACCCCCCTAGAAACCCTACCTACAACTACCCCTCAATAAAGAAACAAGATTCAAGCCCTCTAACACCACAAAAGACCAATATACCACGGCCACAACTTTTCCCTGCACATCGCACCTCACTGTACTTCAGTGACGTGACTCCAAAAATCGGAGGAAAAATAACTCAACCACATTTGAATACCTATATCCAGAGCTATGGGTCACCCAGGACCCCAACTATAGATTCATCAGGAACCTACAGATGTCTACTCTACCCTCAACCTTTGCTGGACCCACAGAACCTCACATTCGGGTATTTCCAGCCCCAAACCCTCAACCAGAGCAGACCGCTCCCAACGCTAACACACAAGTCAATGGCGACACAAAGGTCAAACACGCATTTTCACAGGAGGATCTATCATACTTCTACAAATCACAGGAACTCCACTTATGGCTCATCTTGACCCCTAAGACTTCTACTTACCTAAAATTCACTCTGACACCCACAACCCAAACAGCACCCCAAAAGCAAAGTGTCTAATTCTCCTATACAATTCCCCACAGGAATCAACGTTGGAGGCCTTCCCATCACGCAACAGACTATTAGACGCCGCTTCCCAAAAACAAAGCGATCTCATTGGACGAGCCACGGCCATACCTCTCACATGAACACAGCATGCACACCTCATGCACCAATAGGATTCGACCTACCTGGCAAACCACGCCCCCATTATTTCCTACAAAAGAGGAGCATCCCTCAGCCTCAGCACCATTCGGTCAAAACACTTCTTGGAGACACGTCACCTGGACAAGACGCAAGCTAGACCTCTACAAGAGAACTTCACCAACGATGAACACTCCTGCTGAACGACCAGACCACAGCTCCATGCTACATCCTAGAGACACCTCACCTGCACCAAGACGCCAGCTGGTACTCTACACTCCCTACGAATATTTCATCTTCTACTCCTTTTGAACAAAAGGCCCCTAAAAGCTTCATGCTACACCCCGAATTTTAAATCCTTGCGATTTCTTCCCTAATCCAGGTACTCCTACATCACGGAACCCACCCTCCAGAGAATCTACGCCATTTTTGGCATTTTTTCGACGGACCTTCATAGACCCCCAGACCATCGAGCCTCAACTACACATATACCCACACACACACCTCATTTTTTCCGGTCCAAAATAGGCAGAAATGCGTCGTGGCTGGGCTACTGTTATATAAATATTCATACACATAGCTCATATAAACAAAGACATTCCGTCGTAAGAACACATACACCCAGCCATAAGACTGACCCCCTCTTCCTTATATAAACACACATCTCATCTCCCTCTAACTGGCCGGTCCCAAGAGCAAAGAACTTTTGCTGTGCACCAATGGGGCCCGCTCTGGCTAGAGAAAGGCCCGCCTCCAACCCTCCGACCAGTCAAGAAGACCGAAACGACAAGACTCCACCTACTTTATTCTATGTATAAAAATGTATGTAACCATTGTATAGCTCTCTTTTTCACCTGGCTCCTTGCCGAGTTATGTGAACTAGGTCCGTGCACGTAAAACTGCGGGACAAGATATCTCTGACTCATTAAAACTGTCTTTTGTTACAACTGAAATCCACTCTGTCCAGCGTCCGTGATTTGGTCTCAACTCTCCAGTATTTGAACACTAACAAAATTTGTAGCAGAGTTTTGTTGTTCTTGAATTCGATCTATTATAAGTTAGTGTGAGAGGACGAGACTGATCACGGCTAAAAAAATCAGACGGAAGAGTGACTTCCCCAGCCATTCATCTTGCCTCAGGAAATCTGATCGGAGCGCTCTATATAAAGGTGAGCAGAGCCCGTTATATCGAAATCTGCATATTGTATTATAGCCTAAACCAAATTTTGATCAGAAAGTACTGGGCGTGAGTATGAATCGGTGCCCAAATTTTTTACATAAGAACCTAAGACATTGATTAAAGATATCTTGTTTTGTAAAAAAATATATATATATATTCTTATTAATGGGCCTATACTCAGTTATTTTAATAGGAATGTGTGAATTGTGATTGACCAATGTGTTAAATTCCTCCAGGGACCCTATTTGTTCTGAAATCTGCATAGAAAACTGTCCTAATTATATATGTATTGGGTTGTGTATAGAGGTGACGTTAAATAGTGGCTGTGTTTTAACACGTAAAGGACACAATTATGGATGTTGGAAATTCAATGAGAATTTCATACGAATGAATGAATTATAGATGAACCGAATCTGCAAGTAAAAATGTCCTATTTTGATATGTTCTGTACTATCGAATAAGGTCTTGTGGAGGTGTGGTTATAGATGAACCGAATCTGCAACTAAAAATGTCCTATTTTTGATACGTTCTATACTATCGAATAAGGTCTTGTGGAGATGTGGTTATAGTTGAATTATGGATGAACCGGATCTGTGTCACACCCTGGTCAAAGTATTTTGTGTTTATCTTTATTTATTTGGTCAGGCCAGGGTGTGGCATGGGTTTTTGTATGTGGTGTGTATGTATGGGGATTGTAGCTAGTGGGGTGTTCTAGCTAAGTCTATGGCTGTCTGAAGTGGTTCTCAATCAGAGGCAGGTGTTTATCGTTGTCTCTGATTGGGAACCATATTTAGGCAGCCATATTCTTTGAGTTTGTCGTGGGTGATTGTCCTTAGTGTCCTGATGTCATTGTTCTGTGTTAAGTTACACAAGTATAGGCTGTTTCGGTTTTCGTTAAGTTTATTGTTTTGATAGTGTTTGTGTTTAGTGTGTTACTTCATTAAACATGGATTGCAATAGACACGCCGCATTTTGGTCCGACTCTCCTTCTCACCAAGAAAACCGTTACAGAATCACCCACCACAAAAGGACCAAGCAGCGTGTCAACAGGCAGGAGCAGCGCGAGAAGATGCGCAATAAGGATTTCTGGACATGGGAGGAAATCCTCGACGGGAGAGGACCCTGGGCTAAACCAGGGGAGTGTAGCCGCCCAAAGGTGCAGCGGGAGAAGAAACAACAGGAGCAGCCCAAAGAGGAGTACAGTATGGAGTATACGACTTGGGAGGAGATCGACAGGTGGGCGGCCGACCCAGGGAGAGTGCCGGAGCCCGCCTGGGATTCGATGGAGCAGTGCGCGGAAGGTTATCAGAGAATGGAGTTGGCGAAGCAGGCACGGCGGCGCGGAAGGAAGCCCGAGAGGCAGCCCCAAAAATTTATTGGGGGGGGGCTAACAGGGAGTATGGCTACGCCAGGTAGGAGACCTGGGCAGACTCCCTGTGCTTACCGGGGGGCTAGAGAGACCGGACAGGCACCGTGTTATGCAGTGGTGCGCACGGTGTCTCCAGTGCGGGTGCATAGCCCGGTGCGGTATATTCCAGCTCCGCGTGTCGGCCGGGCTAGATTGAGCATCGAGCCTAATGCCATGAAGCCGGCTCTACGCAGCTGGTCCCCAGTGCGTCTCCTTGGGCCGGCTTACATGGCACCAGCCTTGCGCTCGGTGTCTCCGGTTCGCCTGCATAGCCCAGTGCGGGCTATTCCACCTCGCCGCACTGGCAGGGCGACCGTGAGCATTCAACCAGGTAAGGTTGGGCAGGCTCGGTGCTCAAGAGCTCCAGTGCGCCTGCACGGTCCGGTTTTTCCAGTACCACCTCCACACCCCAGCCCTCCGGTAGCAGCTCCCCGCACCAGGCTTCCTGTGCGTGTCCTCGGCCCAGTACCACCAGTGCCAGCACCACGCATCAGGCCTACAGTGCGCCTCGCCTGTCCAGCGCTGTCGGAGCCCTCCTCCTCTCCAGCGCTGTCGGAGTCTCCCGCCTGTTTAGCGCTGTTAGAGCCTTCCTTCTCTACAGCGCTGCCGGAGTCTCCCGCCTGTTCAGAACTGCCAGTCTGCATAGAGCTGCCAGTCTGCATGGAGCTGCCAGTCTGCATAGAGCTGCCAGTCTGCATAGAGCTGCCAGTCTGCATAGAGCTGCCAGTCTGCATGGAGCTGCCAGTCTGCATGGAGCTGCCAGTCTGCATGGAGCTGCCAGTCTGCAAGGAGCTGCCAGTCTGCAAGGAGCTGCCAGTCTGCAAGGAGCCGCCAGAGCTGCCTGTCTGCAGGATGCCGCCAAAGCTGCCAGTCTGCAAGGAGCCGCCAAAGCTGCCAGTCTGCAAGGAGCCGCCAAAGCTGCCAGTCTGCAAGGAGCCGCCAGAGCTGCCAGTCTGCATGGAGCAGCCAGGGCCGCCAGTCTGCATGGAGCAGCCAGGGCCGCCAGTCAGCATGGAGCAGCCAGGGCCGCCAGTCAGCATGGAGCAGCCAGGGCCGCCAGTCAGCATGGAGCAGCCAGGGCCGCCAGTCAGCATGGAGCAGCCAGGGCCGCCAGTCAGCATGGAGCAGCCAGGGCCGCCAGTCAGCATGGAGCAGCCAGTCAGCATGGAGCAGCCAGTCAGCATGGAGCAGCCAGAGCAGCCAGTCAGCATGGAGCAGCCAGGGCTGCCAGTCAGCATGGAGCAGCCAGTCAGCATGGAGCAGCCAGAGCTGCCAGTCAGCATGGAGCAGCCAGTCAGCATGGAGCAGCCAGAGCTGCCAGTCAGCATGGAGCAGCCAGAGCTGTCAGTCAGCATGGAGCAGCCAGTCAGCATGGAGCAGCCAGAGCTGCCAGTCGACCAGACTCTTCCAGAGCTGCCAGTCGACCAGACTCTTCCAGAGCTGCCAGTCGACCAGACTCTTCCAGAGCTGCCAGTCGACCAGACTCTTCCAGAGCTGCCAGTCGACCAGACTCTTCCAGAGCTGCCAGTCGACCAGACTCTTCCAGATCTGCCAGTCGACCAGACTCTTCCAGATCTGCCAGTCGACCAGACTCTTCCAGATCTGCCAGTCGACCAGACTCTTCCAGATCTGCCAGTCGACCAGACTCTTCCAGATCTGCCAGTCGACCAGACTCTTCCAGATCTGCCAGTCGACCAGACTCTTCCAGATCTGCCAGTCGACCAGACTCTTCCAGATCTGCCAGTCGACCAGACTCTTCCAGATCTGCCAGTCGACCAGGATCTGGTAGATTCATCAACCTGCCTGAGCTTCCTCTCACTCCTGAGCTTCCTCTCACTCCTGAGCTTCTGCCTCAGTCCCGAGCTGCCCCTCAGTCCCGAGCTGCCCCTCAGTCCAGTGGGGTTCTGAGTGAGGACTACTAGGCCATGGTCGGCGGCGAGGGTGGACTATCCAGGGACGCGAGGAGAAGGGACTAAGACATTGATTGAGTGGGGTCCACGTCCCGCGCCGGAGCCGCCACCATGGACAGACGCCCACCCGGACCCTCCCTATTGTTTTGAGGTGCGTTCGGGAGTCCGCACCTTAGGGGGGGGTTTCTGTCACACCCTGGTCAAAGTATTTTGTGTTTATCTTTATTTATTTGGTCAGGCCAGGGTGTGGCATGGGTTTTTGTATGTGGTGTGTATGTATGGGGATTGTAGCTAGTGGGGTGTTCTAGCTAAGTCTATGGCTGTCTGAAGTGATTCTCAATCAGAGGCAGGTGTTTATCGTTGTCTCTGATTGGGAACCCTATTTAGGCAGCCATATTCTTTGAGTTTGTCGTGGGTGATTGTCCTTAGTGTCCTGATGTCATTGTTCTGTGTTAGGTTACACAAGTATAGGCTGTTTCGGTTTTCGTTAAGTTTATTGTTTTGATAGTGTTTGTGTTTAGTGTGTTACTTCATTAAACATGGATTGCAATAGACACGCCGCATTTTGGTCCGACTCTCCTTCTCACCAAGAAAACCGTTACAATCTGCAAGTAAAATCTCCTGTTGATACATATAACATCGAATAGGTCTTGTGGAGGTGTGGTTGGATTGAATGAATCTGCATGAAAAATGCCCTATTAAAAAAGCTGTATTTAATAGGTTTTGTAAGAGGTGTAGTCGAGTAGATACAGGATATGTAAGTTTGGCGTTCCACAAGACAGAGATCGGGAATGAGGTGGCTATTGCACATCAAACAATAAACATAATATGAACCAGAGTTGACATTCCATGATTTGGAGATGGGGGAAATTAAATTGAAAGAAACGTTTGTCGCGGAGTAGGTTGGGATACGTAACTGGGCTATTAGGCACACGTGCTGATAGACAAAGCCACCTTAGTTTTGAATGGCCGGGCAACTTTGACAGCAGCCGGGCTGGAATACTGATTTTAGTTTTTTTTCATTCCTGTTGATATTGCCTAAAGTTTAAAATGATTCTGACAATTGCTATAGAATCGCTGGAATTTACTGATATAAGTTCATAAAGGAACTTACTTAATTGTTTCTAGAAAGTATTTAAATAAGCCGCCGAGCTTAGTACAGACTTTGTTTGACAGACGCTAAAAGCTACACACTGATTTTTGGGTTTTTCTATTCTATCCATATTTCCTAAAGATATAGAATTATTCTGACAATTGCTATAGAATCGCTCGAATTTACTGATATAAGTTCATAAAGGAATTTACCGAATTGTTTACAGAAAGTATTTAAATAATTCACTGAACAACTCTTAGTTGTCTAGAAATTCTATCTATATTTCCTAAAGAGCTAGAATTACTCTGAAAATTGTTATAGAACCGCATATATTCACTGATATATTGTTCCAAAAGGAAATCGCCGAATCATTTTTAGAAAATACCTAAACGAATCGCTGAACAAATTCCAATAAAATACGGGAGAAACAGACACGTGGCGGGCGTCACATACTGATAACCCCCTTGGTATGCGAGGGTGGGGGTAGAAGAGATAAGCCATTGCCAGTACAGCAGTATATCTAAGCATACAACGATAGAAATAAACACCACATAGTAAGGATTGAATATACCTAAATAACGCATTATACACATTATCAGACGAACTAGATAAAATGTCTGCAGCTACCACGCCCAAACTAAAATTCAATGAATATTTAGATCAGAGTATGATTGATAGAGCGGGAGGTAAAGAACAGTATGGGAAAGTGGAGAAAGTGTGGAAAGGATTACGGATAAGATGGACACAAGCAGGTTATTTTAGCGGAGGATCACCTACAGGGGGGAAACTCCAAGATATGCAGACAGAATTAGAGGACGCAGTAGAGCATGCAAAAGCGAGTGAGGCGGAGAGAAACAAGATACACAGGTTCAAAAAAGTAGGTACAAGAGAGAGAGAGAGAGCGGAGGGGGAGCTCAAGATAGGTACATGGGCCATACAGGAGAGTAGGAGGGTGCTACCCAAAAACACACCAGACATGATGTGCGTGGCTATTGTGGCGTCGGGGGATGTTAAAGCTCCGCCTGAGAACTTGCCCACCGCTCCCCCTGTGGCCGTTTCTCCCTCACTATATCCACAATCGACAATGGAGGCAGTTCAGCCCCAGCCATACTCAAAGGGACAAAATCACCGGAGCCCGTCACACAACCCATTCCTGCCCAGGGCACCTCCCACAATACAGGCTCCAGTTCTGAGAATAGACCAAGGGGAGTTAAAAGGGGAAATTACCCTGGGGATAACGGCTGGCCATATGGTATGTGAACAGTTCGAAACTGGGATTCCAGGAGCAGGAGACCTCCCCCAGGAACGGAGGCCGCAATGCTCCTCTGTGAACTCTCTCACCTCTGAAACCAGAGGACACCTACAAACAAGATTAGATTCAAACCACTTCTATCAGACGGATAGGGAGGACTGTCATCAGAACATGGATATCGAAAACGAAGAAGAAATTGACATGGTGCTCACCCCAGCTCCGATGGGAGCTCCAAACGTGACTAAGATGCAGGAGCTGCTGAAATCATCAATAGCTCGAGCTAAGGAACTCAGGGAGCTAATAGCTAACCAAGATAACAACAGAGAGGGAGCCTACCGTGTGGAAGGCATAATGAGAGGAACAGTAACCAAAGTTACCGAATCAATGGGGTCCGAAACACTCCGTCGGTCCTCCAGAATTGCTGATAGAAGAGAGCGAGAGCAGGAGATGGCAGGACAGTACCCCCTGCGACCGACACCAGGTGATGCACACACTGTGGAGTACCAGCCCTGGAAAATGACTGATTTAACAACACTGATGGGACAGATGCCTAGCCTACATGGAGGAGCTTCAGCGTGGCTACTTCAACTGCAGACACTTACGTCAGGCCTGCAACTCTGCCTAGGAGACATGAAAGCACTTCTAGCAAGAGCCACCGACCACGGAACCATGGAGGCCCTCATGACAGCAGCTGACCTTGGATGGCGGGCCCCAACACTGCCCATAGACCACTTCCGTACCAGATTATGGGAAGTTCTACGGAGAGCATACCCTACAGAAAGAAACCATGCCACCTTATCCTCCTTCACAATCAACCCAGGTGAGCAACCTGCAGCATACCTGGACAGGGCTAAGACCACATGGAGATCGGTCCACGAAGAACCATTCGATCACACTGATACCACACTCAGCATGTGGAAGGAAATGGTGGTCAACGGGTGTCCTGGAGATGTTAAAACCAAACTCAGAGGAACGGTAGGGTTGATTGCACTTCCTCTGACCCAATTCAATACGCATGTGCACCACCATGTGACCCAGCACAACAAGGAAAGAGGGGGTGCTGAGAGCCAGGTGCAGTCCCTCCAGGTACAACTCCTGAAACTCCAATTGAAGGAAGCACAACAAGGAGAAAAACCTAAGAAACAGATGGTGGCGGAAGAAACGAAGGAGCCGGGAACCAAAACAGACATCTCCCAAATAGTGGCCCAGACTGTCGCTCAGATGATCCAACAGCAGGCAGCCTCACTCACGGCCACTAGGGGGGCCCAACCACCCCAATACCCTCCCCCACAGCAGTATATCCTGCAACAACAACACCCAGTATGGGCTCGACGGGGTCCCTACACTGGACAACACAGAGGGGGAAACTACCAGTGTTTTAACTGCGGAATTACCGGTCATTTTGCCAGAGATTGCATGAAACCACTCTCCCCGCAGCAACAGCAATGGAGAGCAAGAGGAAGTGGGGGAAACCCACCTCTGCAACATCAGCAACCAGGACCCACACCCATGCATCAGCAACAGCCAGCATACAACCACCCAGAATCTAGCCACATGCAGCAGGAGCAGCAAGATTACAACCAACCCTCCCACTTTAACACCTGATCACCCAGTAAGAATGATGAGGATGCCACTCCTGCCGATGACCACACTGTCTGAAGCCCAAGAAGTGTACTGGCTAAAATGCCTACCCACAGGGCCTGCCACCCCTCACATCCAGTTTAAGTTCAACCAACTGAAAGCTCAAATCTACACTCTGCACCCATATAAGACTCCCCAAGCTGAGATCCATTGCACACTCAATGCAACAGAAACTGATGACTGCCTCTACACTGCAGACTGGGACGAAGACATGATGCACCTGACCCCACCTATCAGGTGTTGTACCATTGGGTGTGGCCCAGAGGGGGTGGCAGCACCGGTCATCCTACGATCAAGGAACCTCCATGCACCCCTGGCCTGGACGGCTGAAGCATCAACAGCCATAGCACTCCTGAAAACAGATCTATCAGCGGCAGCAGCTCTGACTGCACCTGACTACAAGAACAAGTTCCATTTGGATGTTTCTGAAAGGGAAGGATTCACCTCATCCGTCCTATTCCAGAAACAAGAGGGGGAGAGAAGGGTCTTGATGTACTACTCTTCAAACTTGGCCACATTGAGGTAGGACAGTCAACATGCTCCAGATACGTTGCTGCAGTAGCAAAAGCTATTGAAAAAACAGCTCACCTCGTGATGTCACCCTTCAATCAGCCATCATCCCTCAACCAGCATTGGCCAAATTAGCTGAAATCATCGGATTGACGCAGGTCCTCATCAGAGGAAAAGGAAAGACTGAATATCTATACAGACTCAGCCCATGCCCATGAAGCAGGCCACACTGATGGACCCAGAACTTTTATGAGAAACACATGGCCCCACACACGAAGGCAAACTAAAGACCCTCCAAAAAGGCCTCGCACATCTGGTGGCACCCTCACATAAAAAATATGACTGACTTATTTTATGACGATGATTTATTTTGTGACGAATGCAATGGTTGTGACAGACACAACCCAAAGAAACCATATCAAACACCAATGGGCTCATACGTAATACCTAATGCATGTTTTCAGGATATTAGTATAGACTACACCGACATGGGCCCCGAAAATTTATCTAAAGGCAAACTCTATCTCCTAGTCATAGTAGATAGGTTCTCCAAATGGGTAGAGGCAATAATAACAAAAGGGGAGGATGCTAGGTCAGTCTTTAAGTGGCTACAAACCAAACTAATACCCAGGTATGGCATCCCAAGACAAATCAAATTTGACAAATGGCTTACATTTAACAAACACCTGAGACAGGTGGAAGAAAGATTTGGCATAACCCACAGATTTGGATCTGTGTACAGGCCCCAATCCCAAAATCTGGTGGAACGTCAAACCAAAAGCAAAAGCTAAGATAGCTAAAGTATGTGCCTCATGGGATAATGACTGGTAGAGTCATGCATGGTCCACCAAGGGAGGGAGGTCATATGCCCGCCCTTGATGTACAACAAATTGTAATGTCTAATTATGTGAAAAAACTGACGGTTCTCTCTGCAGCACTCTCTACCCAGGTTCACAAGGTCCAGGAGGGGGAGCTGCCGGGGGACACGCCACTACTGAAGGTAAAGGTTGGTGACGGGGTGAGGGTTACAGTCCACAAGAGAAAGTGGCTGGAACCCAGGTGGACTGGACCGTACGAAGTGAAGGAGGTTACTTCACACTCAGTCCAGGTCAAAGGTAAATCAGGCACACCTTGGCACCGCCTTACACATTGCACCCCAGCCCCAATTCCTTCTAGAACACTGACTGAAGTCAGAGCTGATTTGAGCGGCCTAAATTCGATTCCAAATGAAGACACTCCTTCCTCAGGTGATGCGGCATCAAACTCCGCCTCCCCTGAGAAGGGAACCTCGCCCAGTTAGAGGGAAATTTCTCCCTCTCTGGGTGAGGCTGGGGATATCTGGTCCCTTATTTGTGATATTCCTACTGATATTTGGAGTAACCCTAGGACTTTCACATGGTTAATTGAACAACTATTTCACCCTGCCACATCACATACACCAACCCCTACACATGTCCCTAACTCCTTTCCTGATATCACTCCCTCCAATCACTCCCGTCCCAAACGTAGCACTACACCTACAGACCCACCATGCAAACCAGACAATGTTAGGAGCACCACCTTATGTATACCCACGATTGCAACCGCCACCTTTCTGCTATAGTTTTCACGTCTAATAGACGTGAAGAGGGGGATTTGTTATATAAATATTCATACACATAGCTCATATAAACACAGACATTCCGTCGTAAGAACACATACACCCAGCCATAAGACTGACCCCCTCTTCCTTATATAAACACACATCTCATCTCCCTCTAACTGGCCGGTCCCAAGAGCAAAGAACTTTTGCTGTGCACCAATGGGGCCCGCTCTGGCTAGAGCAAGGCCCGCCTCCAACCCTCCGACCAGTCAAGAAGACCGAAACGACAAGACTCCACCTACTTTATTCTATGTATAAAAATGTATGTAACCATTGTATAGCTCTCTTTTTCACCTGGCTCCTTGCCGAGTTATGTGAACTAGGTCCGTGCACGTAAAACTGCGGGACAAGATATCTCTGACTCATTAAAACTGTCTTTTGTTACAACTGAAATCCACTCTGTCCAGCGTCCGGGATTTGGTCTCAACTCTCCAGTATTTGAACACTAACACTACCCCTAGACCCGTTGTGCAGCTGTAAGGAAGGCAGGTTCCACACGGACTTCGAGGGTACCTCCTTTTGGCTACCTATTTTCATTTGTACTTTTCTCTTACCCTTATTTTGAGTTTTACACAGGGACACACTACAATGGAAGATCTACGAGACAACGAGGACCCCGGGCACTCTGATGGCAACTCAGACCCCCTACTTCACCACAAACCGGGCCCAAAAAATTTGACGGGGCATAGATACTCACTTAGAGCCTCTACACCTTTTAAGAAGAGACACACAGAGGGGCCAGCCGAAAAAAGTTTCAACTGGCAATCGAGTCTCATTGCAGGAACGTCGACTTCGCCTAACATAGCGTCTCTTTTTTAGGCTTCAACGAATGGCGCAACAGGCTCCCACTACTACAACTCCGACCACACAGGACAGCCCGGTCTCACAAAACCAAGACCAACCGGAACCGAGGACAAAGAAACCATTCTAAGAAAGCGGCTAAACCCCCACCATACCAGAGGACCCAGAGACCCGGTCATACCCTCACAAGGTTGACATAGGGAAGGGCTCCTTTTGGGCAACACAAACCCTCCTAACCTTCCCCCACATCATACCCTGACCAGGGTGATTGAGGGAACGGAGCAGAGGCAGAGTGTTAAGGTGGCCTCTGAACTTTCATTCCCATCCCATACCCTGTCCAGGGTGGTATGGAGTGAAAATCAGCAGGAACAGGTTAACACTCCGTTACCACCTACCTCCATATACTCTTCCCAGTCAACACCATCTTACATGGGATTGCTGGACAGAACCACTGGATGACATCCGCAGCAGGCAACGAAACCCACAACAAATCCCACATGATGGGAATCCAGGACCTTCTAGACACCTAGCCCCTCCAGAAGGACACGCCTCAAACTTACCAAACAGGTCACCTCTTCAAACAGAATACCACCACCGCTCACCACACCATAGGATGGAGAGATAGGACGTGGACACCCCAGAGGATGCTCCCCCACAAAGGACTAGAGGGCACCAGGGCCGGACCACCTTTACGAGCACTAAGACGCTGCAGGAAATTCAAAGAACACCCTCAACTTCCTACACCCCAACAGAAGCTATCCATTTTTGGACCCTGACTCCGTGCTATGTCCCCCTCCAGAAACTCCACGGACCGGATTAACCCACCCACTCCATCAAACAGCAAACCCAGCCAAAAGGCGAAGCTCTCACCGATCCAGTGGAGAGATAGGACGTGGACACCCCAGAGGACGGTCTCCCACATAGGACTAGAGGGCACAAATGCCGGACCACCTTTACGAGCACTAAGACGCTGCAGGAAATTCCAAGAACACCATCAACTTCCTACACCCCAACAGAAGCTATCCATTTGTGGACCCTGACTCCGTGCTTTATCCCCCTCCAGAAACTCCACGGACCGGATTAACCCACCTGCTCCATCAAGCAGCAAACCCAGCGAAAGGCGAAGCCCTCACCGATCCAGTACCGCAGGGTTAATGCCTCCACAGGTGGGACGATACCACAGTAAAATATAAGAAACCATTTGGAACACCAGGCCCTCATCACTACTACTCTGAAAACATGGGAAAACCTGGTCTCACCAACCAAAGACCAACAAGAACCGATGTTAAAGAAACTCTCCCAAGAAAGAGGCTCAACCCCACCATACCCGATGGCCCACTTCCACCATACAACTCACCAAGCTATCGGGTGGCGACCCACATCCAGAATAGACTACGGTCAAAACAACTACTCCCTCTTCACACACCGATCCTGGCAACCCAAAGTAATAAAAAACCTCAAGGATTCCTTGGTATACAGCCACCTCTAAAGACCACCACAAGGAACCAAAGAATCTCACCGTGACTCACGGACCAAGGATGGACCTCCCTAACCCCTCGAGGACCAACACCACTTCCAACAGGAACCGATGTTAAAGAAACTCTCCCTAGAAGCTGATCAACCCGACCATACCCGATGGCCTACCCCCACCATACAACTCACCGAGCTACCGAGTGGCTACTCGCATCCAAAAAAGACTCAAGTCCAAAAATCTACTCCCTCTTCACATACCCATCCTGGCCTTCAAAAGGAATAAAAACCTCAAGGATTCCTTGGTCAGCAGCCACCTCTAAAATAAAACCACAACGTAGAAACCAAAGAATCTCACCAGGACTCACGGACCAAGGACTGACCTTCCAAAAACCCCTCCAGGACCAACACCACTACCACGGGCTGGACAACCACTGAGGCTTCCAGTACAGCGGAGGAACACCTGGACATACACTGCACCCACACCTTACACACCCCACATCCCATATAAAAAAATAGGGGGTCATTTAGACCACAAAAATAGGCCTCCAATAGCACTATAGAGTTACCGTGACCACGGACTCTCAAAAATACTTAGCCCTTTAATTGTTTTAGTTTCTGGAACTAAGGGTTACCATGACCATGGACCCTTGACGAAAAGAAACAATAAAATAGAACACAAATAAACAAAATTTAACAAAAAAACCTTCACCAACCCACCATCCTTCTAAAATACTTTTTTGAAGATACCCAACAGCACCCCCAATGGACGAGAACTTTTTTTCTCCAACTACTCTGGGGACCCCGACCTTGGCGACTCCCCCGCATCGATTACACCCTAAGCAATTAGGCCCTTCCATTCACCAAGCAAGAAGACAGGAGGGGGCGCAGTGGTTAAGGGCGCTGTACTGCAGCGCCAGCTGTGCCATCAGAGTCCCTGGGTTCGCGCCCAGGCTCTGTCGTAACCGGCCGCGACCGGGAGGTCCGTGGGGCGACACACAATTGGCCTAGCGTCGTCCGGGTTAGGGAGGGATTGGGATAGGGATTGGTCGGTAGGGATCTCCTTGTCTCATCGCGCACCAGCGACTCCTGTGGCGGGCCGGGCGCAGTGCGCGCTAGCCAAGGTTGCCAGGTGCATGGTGTAGCCTCCGACACATTGGTGCGGCTGGCTTCCGGGCTGGATGCGTGCTGTGTTAAGAAGCAGTACGGCTGGTTGGGTTGTGTATCGGAGGACGCATGACATTCAGCCTTCGTCTCTCCCGAGCCCGTACGGGAGTTGTAGCAATGAGACAAGATAGTAGCTACTACGACAATTGGATACCACGAAATTGGGGAGAAAAAAAGGGGTAAAATTCAAAAAAAAAAAAGAAGACAGGAGGAAATGGATAGACTGGACTCCTTCGGGACCTCTCGGGGCCTTGTTGGCAGACCAATTGGCTCAACCCTCCCAACCCCACAAAAACAGGAGACTCACGTATCGCGCTGGATGACTATCTACACCAGTTTAGAATTGGATTGGCAGTATGTTCAGTAGCACGTGTTTCATCCTAGCGGGTTGGGGCAGTTAACTCCTCGAAAAGTGGGGCTTTTGGGTCAGGAGGACGGAAAAGTGGTGCTTTTTGGAGGATTCGCGTCGGCCGTGTAATCCCTGGGGTGCCCAGATAATGTCTGGCGGATAATTGGATCCCACAGAACAATTTTTCACTGGGGGACCCCTTACCCCGCCGCACTAAGCCTGGACAACCGAACCACCTTTATACCTGGACTACGAAAAAATTCACTGTCTAGGGTTGACATACCACTGGAACACTACGATCCTGGAAGGGTGGATGCATGACAACTGTAGAGAGGGCTCGCCTTCTGGGTTTTTGTCTGCTCAAACCACTGGCAGTTCAAGGACTAACCACTCGATAGGGACACACGGCAACCAACTGAGGTCCGGACCTGCACAAGGTACGCAACTCGATGGTTTTGCCTGATCCTACGCCAAGTATACGCATACAGACCAGCTGGATTCGACTAGACATGGAGTAATTCAGAGTTAGGATCCTGGAAGGGAATAACTCCTAATTACACACATGATTGAAAACATCCAGGACCAAAAGACTGACGAACACGGAAGTAAATACATAGATAACGTGGAGCTAAAAAAGAAGGATCCGATAGGGAGTAAACTCCTAGGTTGCACTATGCTTTCCACATCCGTTGGCAAGCGGACCTAGACATCATGACCATACCACTCGACATGGACACATGGCAACCAACCGAGGACCGGACCTGCATAAGGTACGCAACTCAAGGGTTTTGCCTGATCCTACGTCGAGTTGACAGACCTACCTAAACCTAACCTTAACCATTCTAAAAGCTATACCTTAACCCTAACCCCTACCCTAACCTTAAATCAAATCAAATCAAATGTATTTATATAGCCCTTCGTACATCAGCTGATATCTCAAAGTGCTGTACAGAAACCCAGCCTAAAACCCCAAACAGCAAGCAATGCAGGTGTAGAAGCACGGTGGCTAGGAAAAACTCCCTAGAAAGGCCAAAACCTAGGAAGAAACCTAGAGAGGAACCAGGCTATGTGGGGTGGCCAGTCCTCTTCTGGCTGTGCCGGGTGGAGATTATAACAGAACATGGCCAAGATGTTCAAATGTTCATTAATGACCAGCATGGTCCAATAATAATAAGGCAGAACAGTTAAAACTGAAGCAGCAGCACGGCCAGGTGGACTGGGGACAGCAAGGAGTCATCATGCCCGGTAGTCCTGAGGCATGGTCTTAGGGCTCAGGTCCTCCGAGAGAGAGAAAGAAAGAGAGAATTAGAGAGAGGACACATAAATTCACACAGGACACCGAATAGGACAGGAGAAGTACTCCAGATATAACAAACTGATCCTAGCCCCCCGACACATAAACTACTGCAGCATAAATACTGGAGAGTGAGACAGGAGGGGTCAGGAGACACTGTGGCCCCATCCAAGGACGCCCCCGGACAGGGCCAAACAGGAAAGATATAACCCCACCCACTTTGCCAAAGCACAGCCCCCACACCATTAGAGGGATATCTTCAACCACCAACTTACCATCCTGAGACAAGGCTGAGTATAGCCCACAAAGATCTCCGCCACGGCACAACACAAGGGGGGGTGCCAATCCAGACAGGAAGATCACATCAGTGACTCAACCCACTCAAGTGACGCACCCCTCGTAGGGACGGCATGAAAGAGCACCAGTAAGCCAGTGACTCAGCCCCTGTAATAGGGTTAGAGGCAGAGAATCCCAGTGGAAAGAGGGGAACCGGCCAGGCAGAGACAGCAAGGGCGGTTCGTTGCTCCAGATTCTTTCCGTTCACCTTCCCACTCCTGGGCCAGACTACACTCAATCATATGACCCACTGAAGAGATGAGTCTTCAGTAAAGACTTAAAGGTTGAGACCGAGTTTGCGTCTCTGACCGTTCCTTAAAAATGGAGCTCTATAGGAGAAAGCCCTGCCTCCAGCTGTTTGCTTAGAAATTCTAGGGACAATTAGGAGGCCTGCGTCTTGTGACCGTAGCGTACGTGTAGGTATGTACGGCAGGACCAAATCAGAGAGATAGGTAGGAGCAAGCCCATGTAATGTTTTGTAGGTTAGCAGTAAAACCTTGAAATCAGCCCTTGCTTTGACAGGAAGCCAGTGTAGGGAGGCTAGCACTGGAGTAATATGATCAAATTTTTGGGTTCTAGTCAGGATTCTAGCAGCCGTATTTAGCACTAAATGAAGTTTATTTAGTGCTTTATCCGGGTAGCCGGAAAGTAGAACATTGAAGTAGTCTAACCTAGAAGTGACAAAAGCATGGATTAATTTTTTTCCAGAGTAACGCCGAGGTCCTTCACAGTTTTATTTGAGACGACTGTACAACCATTAAGATTAATTGTCAGATTCAACAGAAGATCTCTTTGTTTCTTGGGACCTAGAACAAGCATCTCTGTTTTGTCCAAGTTTAAAAGTAGAACGTTTGCAGACATCCACTTCCTTATGTCTGAAACACATGCTTCTAGCAAGGGCAATTTTGGGGCTTCACCATGTTTCATTGAAATGTACAGCTGTGTGTCATCCGCATAGTAGTGAAAGTTAACATTATGTTTTCGAATGACATCCCCAAGAGGTAAATATATAGTGAAAACAATAGTGGTCCTAAAACAGAACCTTGAGGAACACCGAAATTTACAGTTGATTTGTCAGAGGACAAACCATCAACCCTAACCTTAACCATTCTAAAAACTATACCTAACCCTAACCCTACGGACAGACAGTCTATAAGCCAACCAACGAGTTAATCTACAAGTGGGCAACCATGGGGTCTACTACTTCGGCCGGTTGCGCACGGACCACTCCGGCCCGCGCGTATATGATATGGAGTGCACCCCCCTCCCTTCCCCCCCATTCGGCTTCCACATGTCAGAGATGGAAGTGGATCAACCGACTCAAAACTAGAAACCTAACCCTAACCCTAACCCCTAACCCTAACCCTAACTTTAACCTAAAATTAGAAAACTATACCTTACCTTACCTTAACCCTAACCTTAACCATTCTACAAACTATACCTAACCCTAACCCCTAACCTACGGACAGACGACTCTTTAACCCAACCAATGGGTTAATCTACAAGTGGGCAACCATGGGGCCTACAACTTTGGCCGGCCGAGCCCGGACCCCTCCGGCCCACGCGCATATGTGTGGAGTGCACCCCCTCCCTTCCCCCCTCCGGTTTCCACGTGTCAGAGATGGAAGTGGATCAACCGACTCAAAACTAGAAACCTAACCCTAACCCTAACCATAACCTAACGCTAACCCTAACCCTAACCCTTAATTTCTGGAAGTTCCCTTGACAGATGTTTTGCTCTAACAAACTATACAATGATAGTACTATGGACCTCTTGGACTGCAAATTCACTCGAAAGGAAGCTCCAGTGAGAACAAACGCCTGGAAAAGGATTAAGGTGAAAGAGATTTTTTTAACCTTTTGAACATTGCTAATTCCATGGACAATCTCCTTTGGTTAGTGGATCATTACCAGATAATGTTTGTGTAGGATAAACTCAAGGGAACCTTATGATTTTAATTGTTTTTATGTCTTGTTTCTTGGTTTTTTATCTTGTTTTTTCATGAAAATTTAATTTTTTTCTTATAATATTTTTTCCTCCCCCATGTCCTTGATTTTTTAAAAACAGCCTATGGTGTAGTGGAGACTCAGCTGGGATAACATTTCTGATTGCGGTCATTGTTTATAGTGGAAGAAGATGACGCTTCCCAGAAGCAACAGGTTTGGGCCTCTGGCTCATTATATAGCTTTGGGGGAGAATACACCCACCTTAAGCTCAGACACTCTTAAGACCTCTTTCGACCCTAAATTGACTAAGCAGTATTTGAACCCTAATTATTACAAGCCATCCATCATGCGGAAATTTTAGCAGAATTACATAGGACTAGGTCTTTCCCTCCTGGCATGATGAAACAGGTTGTTAGACTTACAGCTTTTATCAAACCTTCCTCACCTAACTCAAGCACTCTGGCACTGGTGAAGGAAAATAGGGACCACTGGATGGACACCAATATGTGTATCTTGGTGGATCATTATGATTCAGTCCTGGCAGCGGGGTTACTGGAGATGGGGAGATTTGATACCAATTCCTTTGAGCGAGCTGTTGCTTGGGCAATTACCAGATATAGACGCAGTTTAGTCAATCATCAGTGGCAACGTTAAAGGCTATGCTTCCCAAGGCCAGCACTGGTGCCAGTGAGGTGGTAGGCCCAGGCCAATTGACCATGGAGGACTTTCCGCCCTTGTCGGGGGTCCTGTCTCCAGCTCCCAGTAATGTGGAAGGGGTGGGAAATAGCAGTCCGGCAAGTGGGTTAGTCCATAGTGGGCCTAAACATGTACCTAAGGGGAGCTCCCTTAGGAGGTCTCCCGGCCTATCAACTCTAGAGCTGGATCCAGTGAAATGGGTGGGGAAAACTATTTCAGTTATGGCTGAAACATATTCCCCTAGACCCCAAGTACTTGCTGGAGATCCATTGACCACAGAGTTAGCGCCAGGGGGGGTTGATATCTGGAAGCAAACACAGGCGAGGTCTGCTCTTGTTCATAGTCCTAAGAGGTCTTTATACAGTAATGTTGTCCTACAATGTAGTAATACTACATTACCTCTTTATCTGATTCTGGCCAGGAGGACCCCGGAGTTGGAGGGGAGTGGGAACCATGGGGGGCTGCCCTTGGGACCCAGGGGGGGATGAACATATGATGATAAGTGGCGACAAAATTGAATATTCCCTGATTACGCCCTTGTCTGAGCCCCCTGGGGGGTCCCGCATTGCTGCCGCTCCGGTCCTCCCGCTGCTACTCTCTTCGGGGACTCCGCCTCTTGGTCAAGGTAAGAGTAAAACAGTGGGATTAGCCCCAGCTGAGGTGCACCCGGGGGTCCCTTCTTCCATCCCGGTGATTAATCTACCTGTCAGGAAGCCTATATCCACTTGCTTTGAACCAGTTAGGCACCCAAATTCTATCAGGGACATTTGGGATTGGGAACTTACAATTAGAAAACCAATTGTTATAATTGGAGATTCTAATATCTCATGGATACCTGGGTTTGTTGACCCCAGAGTGCAAGCAGACAGCTTCCCTGAGGCCACATTCACCATCTAAAAGGAGTAGTAGAAAAATTAGAACAACACCCAACAGTGGAGAAGGTGGTTCTATCGGGGTGTTTAAACAACTGCCTTTTGAAACAGCTGGCGTTGACCCCCTTGGAAACAACTTCAACAACTTTTGAAAATGGCGGAAAGTAAATTTCCCAATGCAATACTCTACGTGCCAATTATCAACTACTCAGATAGATTGGAAAAACAACAACAGATACTCTTGGATCAACTTAATCAAAAGATCCTAGGGCAATGTAACTACTTACCTGAGATTAGCAAACTTAGGTTCCATACACTGCCACGTGACCCAGTACACTGGACATCTGAAACAGGAAATATCATCTTTAACTATTGGCTGGATAATTTAAACATGTAAGGGGAGAACAGTGCCCTGATACAGCTCCACATTCAAATATCACGAATCTCTCACACTCATATAGGCTTTCTGAGACGGAAAGAAAGGTATTGGAACAGGGATTGTCTTTTATCCCCACCCCCCCAAATACTGGATAGGATGGAGCTTCGCAGGGACCTTCACCTATACCATAGAAGACTAAAAAAGACTAAAATTGTTGGATCACTTTAATTATGAAACTGACATTCCTTTTGTGCCATTTACAGATCCCTCGCTTTGGGAACCTAGAGTACAATCTATATCTCCATTCATTCAAACATTGATCAGGAAGGATCTGGATGCATTTAGGAGGTTCCGACCTGTGGAGAGCCGCTCATTATAAATGTTTGTTTATTGTATTATTTATTCATTTATGTTGACTCGTCCATGGTGGATTTACCATTGTCTGATAGCACTTATGATTGTTTTTAAAATATGTACTTCTTTTTTATTTATTTATGGATGTACTCACTGACCATGAATACGATGGCACTTATTTTTATCATATTCTTTGATCTTTTAGTGTGGTGTGGCTTCACCTTATTTATTTTTTGGATGCTTTTATAGCACTTATTTTGAGTTGAAAGTATTTTCTTTGTTTGATGGCACTTAAGATTGTTTTAAATATGTACTTTTCATTTTTGTGTTCATTGGGTGGTTCATCTTGTAGACCCTAATCCCCCACCCGAATCTGAATTCTAACCTTAACCCCTACTTACCCTAATCCCTCACCCTAAACCTGAGACCCTCATGCCTAACCCTAAACTTCTAGATCCTCATACCTGATCTTAATTTAACCTTGACCTGTACTCTAATCCTAACCCTTACTGTAATCCCAACCTGAATTCTGACCTTAACCCATAGCTCCTAAATCCTTACCATAATTCCTAACCCTAACCTTATATCCCTAGACCCCCATATCTAATGCGAACCCCTGACTCCCTATATCTATTTTAACCCCTAGATCCTCATACCGAACCTTTCCTCCTAGACCACCGCTCTGACCTTGGCACTTGGCCTCTATTCTTAGTTTAGAATCTTGGGTTCTTAACCTAAGCCCTATTTTAATGTCTGATTCTGGTCTTCTTTTATAGCTTTTTTTTGTCTTTCAAAGTATGTTATACACAAGTCTTACCATTTATCCTAAAGGGGTTGCCTGTGCCAGTGCACATCATATTCGTCTGTCATATATTGAACCTAACCCTAACCCTAACCCTAACCCTAACCCTAACCCAAGGGCTTAATAAGCCCCAGCTGTGGGCCAATATGGGACTAATTGCACGGGAAGGAGAATTTGACCAGAAACCTCACCTCGTTGCCTCTTTGTTCATCAAAGGACATTTGGCTCAATGGGTAGCGCACGAGGCTTACAATTGCCCGGTAAGTGTTTGAAACCCACCTGGGGTAATCAATTTTTTCTCGCCGATGGGCCTGGTAACCCAAAAGGCCCATAGGACCACAGGCCCGAAAGGCCCATAGGCCAAAAAGCCACTGCCCTGGCCTGGGACAAAAGCCACTGCCCTGGCCTGGTACTTCCATATGCATATAGGGCTACACATGTTAGGCAGTATGCCTGCAAAGAGGCACTCGGACTGGGATTCAGAGAATGGTTCACTGCATTTGGTGGAACACCGATGGGATGGTCACCTTCATAGGACTAGAACCATGTTCATTGATGACCCCAAAAAAGTGTAAATCACAGGGTTTTAGTGTGCTGCGCCATATGTGACAAAAGTCCTGGGACACCAACATATACTTTAACCTTAATAACTCAAAAAGTACAACTCCAATCTGGATGGGGTTTTTTTTGCACGAAAGGGCACACATAGATGAGCATTTCCATCTAACTATAACCGTTTTTCTATAAGAATTTCTAATAGAAAATCGTGTTTTATGTTTCGGGGGAAGTTCAGGTTACAGGGCGCATAGATTCCTGTTGTTGCCCATGACGAGAGAGGGTATGAGCCGAAAATTACAGAGATTGGATTGAAATGCAATGCCCGTATGGGAGCAAGTCAATCCCGGGAAAAGTCACTTGATGGCGCCATTGGTCCATTTATGGAGGTTTGAAAACATGCTGAAAATTACCATGTCCCCTCTTCTCAGAAATCAGGCTATATTTTATTTATTTTGGGGTAACCAGAACCCCGATTTCAAAACGGTTTTAAGTGCACTTAGGGGGAATCCAGATCTCCATGCCCGCTATGGGAGCACCCCACTACGGCCCTTTATCAATGGGGGCCGTTCATATGGCCCCCATTGATAAGAAAAATATGTCTATATTTTGGGATGGTTCTTAATGGCTTCAGGGGGGTGATGGAGGTCCATGGGTTGTCCACAAGAGGGCCCCACTGGACATTTTAAGCTGATTTAAGCCCATGGGCCGGGAACCCAATCTAAGTCAATGACAGAGCTTTGGTCTATATTTTGGGATGGTTATTAATGGCATCAGGAGGGTGATGGAGGAACACCCCTCTCCATCCGGGCATGACAGTACACATAGAGGCCTATAGGCCCACACACAGTAGGCCTGGTTACAGGCCTCTATCTGGGCATGATATTACACATACAGGCCTATAGGCCCACACTTACTAGCCGGGTTACACCCCTCTCTCTCCGGCCATGACAGTACACACACAGGCATATAGGCCCACACACACTAGCCGGGTTACACCTCTCTCTCTCTCCCGCCATGAGAGTACACACACAGGCCTATAGGCCCACACACACTAGCCGGGTTACACCTCTCTCTCTCCGGCCATGACAGTACACATACAGTCCTATAGGCCCACACTCACAGGCCGGGTTACAGGCCTCTATCTGGGCATGACAGTACACATACAGGCCTATAGGCCCACACTCACTAACCGGGTTACACCCCTCTCTCTCCGGCCATGAGAGTAGAGTTTACCCCCTGGAGCTATGGACCTCCAGGCCTATAGGCCCTCACTCACCACCCGGGTAACACCCCTCTATTTCGGGGTTGATTCCAGCAGGGGACCCCCCCACCTCTAGAACCTCGCACACCAGGCGAACCAGGGCTCCCACACTTAAGCACCCTTCCTCGGACTATATAGCATATAGCCGCGCTGTTACGAACCGCGTGCACCTGGTGACCCAAACCGGAAGTCGTGCACCTGGTAACCTAAAAAAGCCTATGTGCACCTGGTCACCCGGCACTTTTCCGCTCAGAGCCTAAGTCCACACTAATGGGTTACCAGGTGCCGGTCGGACATTTCACGGGCGTACCCACCTTCCTTAGTCCGTTTGCCCACTCTCTCTCTTGGCTTCCGGACTCTGGACTCTTGACTCTGGACTCTGGGTCACTAGGTGCCGGTGGTACTTTTCAGCCGGTACCCACCTTCCTTAGTCCGCTTGCCCACTCTCTCTCTGGGCCTCCGGACTCTGGACTCTGGGTTACCAGGTGCCGGTGGGACTTTTCAGCCGCGTACCCACCTTCCTTAGTCCGTTTGCCCACTCTCTCTCTGGACTTCCAAACTCTGGACTATGGGTTACCAGATGCCGGTGGTACTTTTCAGCCGGGTATCCACCTTCCTTAGTCCGCTTGCTCACTCTCTCTTTGGGCTTCCGGACTCTGGGTTACCAGGTGCCGGTGGTACTTTTCAGCCGGGTACCCACCTTCCTTAGTCCGCTTGCCCACTCTCTCTCTGGGCCTCTTGACTCTGGACTCTGGCTCCTGGACCTTCTCTGTGCACCTGGTAACCCATTTGTATTGAAGGGGGAAGGTGGAGGAAGATGCCTTCCGTTCCGAAATAAGATTGGGTGCTGGGTACCCGGGTAAAGTAAACGCTTCGGACCCCGCAGCTCAATCCCGAGATCCAACTACGAGCTTTATTACTGCAGCAACTTTACCGCGGCTGCTGGCACCATACTTGCCCTCCAATGGATCCTCGTTAAAGGATTTAAAGTTTACTAATTCCAATTACAGGGCCTCAAAGAGTCCTGTATTGTTATTTTTCGTCACTACCTCCCCGAGTCGGGAGTGGGTAATTTGTGCGCCTGCTGCCTTCCTTGGATGTGGTAGCCATTTCTCAGGCTCCCTCTCAGGAATCGAACCCTGATTCCCCGTTAGCCGTGGTCACCATTGTAGGCACAGAAAGTACCATCGAAAGTTGATAGGGCAGACATTCGAATGAGACGTCACCGCCACAAAGGGCGCGATCAGCTCGAAGTTATCTAGAGTCTCCAAAGCAGCCGGGGCAACCGAGATTGGCCCGCATGGGTTTTGGGTCTGACAAATGCACACATTCCCGGAGGTCAGCGCTCGTTGGCATGTATTAGCTCTTGCCACAGTTATCCAAGTAAGGTTGGAGCGATCAAAGGAACCATAACTGATTTAACTTCTTCGATATAGGGGGCGCTCTTTTAATTTTTGGATGAAAAACGTTCCCGTTTTAAACAAGATATTTTGTCACGAAAAGATGCTCGACTATGTATATAATTGACAGCTTATGAAAGAAAACAATCTGACGTTTCCAAAACTGCAAAGATATTGTCTGTGAGTGCCACTGAACTGATTTTACAGGCGAAACCCAGATAAAAATCCAATCAGGAAGTGCCGCATTTTTTGAAACCGCCTCATTCCAATGACTCCGTATATGGTTGTGAAGGAGCTAGGAGTCAGCTTACGTTTTCCACGTTTTCCCCAAGGTGTCTACAGCATTGTGACGTATTTGTAGGCATATCATTGGAAGATTGACCATAAGAGACTACATCTACCAGGTGGTCGCTTGGTGTCCTCCGTTGCAATTATTGCGTAATCTCCAGCTGCAGTATTTTTCCGTTTGCTTCTGATGAGAAGCCAGCTGCCACCACTGATAGATTATCGAATAGATATGTGAAAAACACCTTGAGGATTGATTCTAAACAACGTTTGCCATGTTTCTGTCGATATTATGGAGCTAATTTGGAAAAAAGTTTGGCGTTGTAAGTGACTGCATTTTCCGGTATTTTTCTTAGCCAAACGTGATGAAAAAAACGGAGCTATTTTGTCTACACAAATAATATTTTTGGAAAAAATGAACATTTGCTATCTAACTAAGAGTCTCGTCATTGATCACATCCGAAGTTCTTCAAAGGTAAATGATTTTATTTGAATGCTTTTCTTGTTTTTGTGAAAATGTTGCCTGCTGAATGCTAGGCTTAATGCTATGCTAGGCTATCAATACTCTTACACAAATGCTTGTGTAGCTTTGGTTGAAAAGCATATTTTGAAAATCTGAGATGACAGTGTTGTTAACAAAAGGATAAGCTTGTGTTTCAATATATTTATTTCATTTAATTTGCGATTTTCATGAATAGGAAACGTTGCGTTATGGTAATGAGCTTGAGGCTATGATTACGCTCCCGGATACGGGATTGCTCGTCGCTAATGAGCCATTCGCAGTTTCACTGTACCGGCCGTGTGTACTTAGACTTGCATGGCTTAATCTTTGAGACAAGCATATGCTACTGGCAGGATCAACCAGGTTGTACCTGGGCACTCTAAGCAAAGCACAACCAGGGACCGGACCTATCCCGTTAGGGGAGGAGGCCCTGGTGCAATCCACCGTGCCCAGCGGGAGGCCCTGAACTACCCATGGCCGAAGCCACAGGTGCTGGGGTGCCGCTCGAGAGGTCTCTTGTCTAGCTGGAGGGTCCATTCGGAACGCCATCAACCGGGCAACAAGAACCACAACCTCGGCCAGACCGCTTGGGTCAGCCGGGTAGGTCCACTTTAAAGACAGGGTTTGAGAATATGTTTCTCTGGCACCGATGCGTTACGGGATGACCATCACCACATGCTTCACAGCCTGGGTGTGTCACTCCCCGCACCGGAACATCAATGTACTGCCACTGGGTCAGACGGTTCGGCTGGATCTCGCACGAACGGTGCGCGGCTGGAGCGTATCGAAATAGGGGGTCAACCGTCTCCGAAAGGGGCTACCCCGATAGAAGCCAATCCACGTGGGGCGGGAGGAACCGTCCATCAGAACACCAGCCAAAGGCCGGCCGATAGGGGCCCTCCAAGGTGGAAAATGAATGCAAATCGGTCTGAGGAAATAAAACTGTCTGAACAACAGAGGAGAACCACGGAGACGCACCGTGAACCAAGAGGGGGACTGGACTGGAGAGCTAGCCCTCACCGGGGCTAAACAACCACCAATCGGTCGCCGAAGGGACGGGCACCTTCATTGGACCAGAACCATGGTCATTGATGAGCCAAACCCACAAGGTGATAGCTGGGATAGAGCACCTGCCCAGCACAGAGCTCATTATCCTCCCACCAACAAGCTGGGAAACATGGATCAAAAGTTAGGAGAAATCGGGCGCCAAAGGGCTGGTCAAACCACTAAATCGGTTGCCGGCGGAAAAGGTCCAAAGTACCATGGTTCTGAGGGGCTCACATCCCTCAAAAGTGTCCGTTACTCTCATTTTCTATTTGGGCTTAGCAGTTTGGCACCACCCCCGTCTCTCTAGGTCATGGAACTCTTGTTGTCAAAAACCAGGTTTCTGATCTAAACGGTTTTAAATGCACTTACCGGGGTTCCAGATCTCCATGCCCGCTATGGGAAACCACACTACTGGGAAAAGTTACTGGAGGGCGCCAATTGTCAATTTATGGAGGTTTCAAAAAAAGTTCAGAAAAAGGGCTAAGTCCACACATCTCATAAATTGCACTATGTTTTCTGTGCACCTGGTGATTGGATTTCGGCGCCTGGTAACCCAAAATGAATAACATTTTTTATAATTTTAATGCATAATGACACAAATACAAGGGTGAATTTCAAACAAATACACTTCATTTAATCAGTTAATCATGGATTGATTTGTCCCTCAATCAGTGTCCGGGCCCAGCTGGCGTTTTGTGGCAAATTATGGTACCTGTAGTACCGTGCATGCGTTGCCAGAGAGTGACACATACGGTCAGCCACAGTTCCCCGGTCTGTAACCGACCCTTGGTTAAAGTTCAATGTGGCAACGCTTCGTCGAATTGTACCGAAGGTCACTTTACTTCCAATGCCAAACTCTGCAAATATCTGGCCCACATACACAGAGATTACCATACGGTTGACCGCGGGATGTGAAAAAGAAGAGTTCTGTGTCTGAGGTCATTCCACTCAGATGAGGCCTGATCTGATGGAATCGTTTAAGCCAAGTGTATTCCTCCTAACATATAACAATTCTGCACTCCCTGAAGCTATAGTTCGTTTTGTGGCTTGCAACGCACATCTGATAACCCCTACTTTCCGGGGTTACTTCAGTAAAAATCACTCTCACTGAACATGGTGACTGGGGATCGTCGAGTGCCATTAAATATGGCCAACCGGCTGGACATGAGAGCCGCAAACCTACGTCTGTCAGAGCAGGTGGCTCGGACCTCCAGCCTACTGAGAACTGAAGGAATTGATTGATTACTTAGCTCAACAAACCGGTTTAACTCCGTAGCGCTGAGCACCTCGTCCCTGCAGCGTTTGCGAAATTTTGCCCTGTGTGTTGCCTGGCTCTGCAGCGAGTCCCTGTCCATCTTTGCCAAGCAGAGTAACATCTTTCGAAATCCACTGACCTTAGCTCGCAGACTATTTGGCCGGAACTGAATAAGATAATTCAGGAAACCTCGAACATCGGCTCGGTACATTTTTAACATGGATGGTGCCAAACCACGGTCGTCACATTGGCCATACCACTCAGACACACATCTGTGGTAATCCAGAAAACACAGTCCTTCATCGGCCTTGCCCTCTGACATAATACGGAGGAATTCCCGTACTCGGGATATACTGGTGCGACTATTGTCAATTTGTTTAACTGAAGGGTTTCTACCCGTAATATAGTGCTCATATTGAGTAAAAATTGCATTACTCCAAACCTCAATTCTGGACGTCACACCGCCACCTTCATCACTCTCGCTCTCCGTGGAAGTCGCCCGACGCAGCCTTGCTCCCTCAGTTCCGAGAAAATGTTGCCTGCTGAATGCTAGGCTTAATGCTATGCTAGGCTATCAATACTCTTACACAAATGCTTGTGTAGCTTTGGTTAAAGCATATTTTGAAAAAGCTGAGATGACAGTGTTGTTAACAAAAGGCTAAGCTTGTGTTTCAATATATTTATTTCATTTAATTTGCGATTTTCATGAATAGGAAACGTTGCGTTATGGTAATGAGCTTGAGGCTATGATTACGCTCCCGGATACGGGATTGCTCGACGCTAGAGGTTAAGGTTAAATACATAATAGATCCATGTGAAGTACACTTCTTGGATACTACAGTTTTCTTTAATCACACAAATCAGTCTCAAAAAACATTATTCACTACTCCACAAACACAGTTATCACCCCAAACATACATTTAGAGGCATCGTTAAATCACAAATTATACGGTTTCATATTATTTCCTCCTGCAAACAGGACCTGGGAAAAGCAATTCAAACATTATTTCATGCACTTAGACAGAGAGGTTACTCTAAACGATATCTCAGAACCATAAAAAACAACACCTTTGGGACCCTCTCTCCATTCAACCTACACACTCACATAACACAAGTCTGTCAATCACTCTTTTGGACCCCAACCTCCATTATAGAGGTTCCGGAGACATTTCCAAATCCCCCTTCCCCTGATTTCAACCCTGACCACAACCTTAACCTTAACCCTTACGCTAATTCGGGTTCGTATCCTGCTCTTGCCCATAACCCTAACCCAACCCCTAACGCTAACCCTAACCTTAACCCCACCGCTAACCCTAACCCCACCACTAACCCTAATCCTAACTCTAACTCTAACCCTAAACTTAACCCCACCCCTAACCCCACCGCTAACCCTAACCCCACCACTAACCCTAATCCTAACTCTAACCCTAACCTTAACCCCACCCCTAACCCCACCGCTAACCCTAACCCCATCACTAACCCTAACCCCACCCCACCCCTAATCCTAATCATAACCCTACCCCTAATCTTACTCCTCCTAGAACAACAGATTTGGAAATTGACCCCCCTTGGAACCACAATCTTCTTTCTTCCTCTCATTCCCCTTCCCGAGCAGCAGACAATCCTTATCCCCCTAGTTACTACATTCTCACATAGGATCAGACCGTTACATCAGGCGTTCAAACACCATTTTTCCATCACCCAACAGGCACACACACCCCTCCAGCCGTATAGAATAATCTCAGCATTCAGGAGGAATAAGAGTCTCAAAGACATCCTCATCCAAGCTAAATACAGTACCAAGCGCCCACAACCACCCAAACCCTAGACGGCCCACTTCAGACCAAGAAAATTCATTTCAAACTCATACAGCAAGACCTCCACTCCAGTTTTAGACTCCATTTCACTCTACACTCCAAATGTCATATATATAATCACTTGCACATTTAACAAAAAACACTACATTGGGGAAACCCAGTATACAATAGAAAATAGACTTAAACAGCACCTATACAATATCAAACGGGCCCATTTACACACAGAACTAGTGACTCATTTCCAGGATCACCCCATCACTTACCTCAATATATCAGGATTACAGTCGTGCTCTGGGTGGACCAGTGTGCGGCGAAAAGCAGTGGAACGTAGGTGGATAAGAGACCTACAAACAATTACACCTAGTGGTCTGAATGACCGTTTTTAACTGGTCAGATAAGATCTATTGAAGGGGATAGCACTTGTTTACAGGGTTCTCAAGGAGTTGGAAGAAGGATGCACCATAAAACAAAAAACACAAATAAAGTTTGTGTGGCTTTTATTATATTTAACAGATGCTTATTTATAATAGTTTTAGTCCTTTCATTTTTATGTATTTGAATTTGTTTGAAAGCTTTCACCACTCTCAATCTTTGGACACAAACTTTTCTCTTTCACCAAGGATCCTTGATTTCCCCACCACATACTTCACTTTTAATCTTTCAAGGACATCACTGCCGACAATATTTTTTCTTTCTTTAACCTGGAAATCTACAACAACGACACTTCAAGAACCACTTCATTTAAGCTTTTACAACTCTCAATCTTTGGACACACATTTTTTTTTCACCAAGGATCAATGATATAACCACCACATTCTTCATTTTTTTTGAAGGACATCACTTCTGATTTTTTTTATTTTAACCGGGAAATCTACAACAACGGATGACACTTCAGAAACCACTTATTTTTAAAGCCTTCACCACCCTGAAACATTGGAAACAAATTTTTACCTTCATCATGGATCCCTGATTCAACCACCGTCATTTTCAATTTCTCAATTTAAATTTTTTCACCCTTTTCTCTCAATTATAATTTTAGCTTTCCACTTGGGATATAACCACCACGCGATCCGAATTTCACCTTAGGATTAAAACAAAATAATTATACTAAAAATAGTACTGCACCATACATAACCAAACAAATGACCTAGGGACACTCCCAAATCAAAATCAAATCAAATTTACTTATATAGCCCTTCGTACATCAGCTGATATCTCAAAGTGCTGTACAGAAACCCAGCCTAAAACCCCAAACAGCAAGCAATGCAGGTGTAGAAGCACGGTGGCTAGGAAAAACTCCCTAGAAAGGCCAAAACCTAGGAAGAAACCTAGAGAGGAACCAGGCTATGTGGGGTGGCCAGTCCTCTTCTGGCTGTGCCGGGTGGAGATTATAACAGAACATGGCCAAGATGTTCAAATGTTCATAAATGTCCAGCATGGTCAAATAATAATAATCACAGGCAGAACAGTTGGAACGGGAACAGCAGCACGGCCAGGTGGACTGGGGACAGCAAGGAGTCATCATGCCCGGTAGTCCTGAGGCATGGTCCTAGGGCTCAGGTCCTCCGAGAGAGGGAAAGAAAGAGAGAAAGAGAGAATTAGAGAGAGGACACTTAAATTCACACAGGACACCGAATTGGACAGGAGAAGTACTCCAGATGTAACAAACTGACCCTAGCCTCCCGACACATAAACTACTGCAGCATAAATACTGGAGGCTGAGACAGGAGGGGTCAGGAGACACTGTGGCCCCATCCAAGGACACCCCGGACAGGGCCAAACAGGAAGGATATAACCCCACCCACTTTGCCAAAGCACGGCAGGACCAAATCAGAGAGATAGGTAGGAGCAAGCCCATGTAATGCTTTGTAGGTTAGCAGTAAAACCTTGAAATCAGCCCTTGCCTTGACAGGAAGCCAGTGTAGGGAGGCTAGCACTGGAGTAATATGATCACATTTTTGGGTTCTAGTCAGGATTCTAGCAGCCGTATTTAGCACTAACTGAAGTTTATTTAGTGCTTTATATGGGTAGCCGGAAAGTAGAGCATTGCAGTAGTCTAACCTAGAAGTGACAAAAGCATGGATACATTTTTCTGCATCATTTTTGGACAGAAAGTTATGTAGATGGAAAAACGCTGTCCTTGAAATGGTCATGATCTGTTCTTCTGCAAGAGAGATCAGGGTCCAGAGTAACGTCGAGGTCCTTCACAGTTTTATTTGAGACGACTGTACAACCATTAAGATTGATTGTCAGATTCAACAGAAGATCTTGTTTCTTGGGACCTAGAACAATCATCTCTGTTTTGTCCGAGTTTAAGAGTAGAAAGTTTGCAGCCATCCACTTCCTTATGTCTGTAACACATGCTTCTAGCGAGGGCAATTTTGGGGCTTCACCATGTTTCATTGAAATGTACAGCTTGTGTGTCATCCGCATAGCAGTGAAAGTTAACATTATGTTTTGACTGACATCCCCAAGAGGTAAAATATATAGTGAAAACAATAGTGGTCCTAAAACGGAACCCTCACTACACCAACCCTAACTACGAGCCTGACCAGGAAAGCCTGACAACTGTGCATTGGATGACATACATGGAATATTCGAAAAGGAAACGTCTAAACGAACCATCTGGAAAAATACAAAACATCAATACATCTATCTCTCACACAGGTAAGTATCAATATTCAATGCCGGTGCTTACCCCAGGTAAGTATTCCCCATATAGGAAGGGTAGCTCCAACTTCGGATGAAATTATTACTGGAAATAGCTTATAAAGTTTTCCGGATCCGTACTTCCTATTACTCAAAGTGGACTTGAACACAGCCAAACGGGACACTCCTCCGCAACTACTAATGCAGCTGAACACGACAATACCAACCCCGCTAAAATGCATCAACAAAGACGATAAACAGCACCCTTTTTAAATCTGAAAAAGGGAACACTTCCCTGGGACCCCAACCTACAATTGCCCCTTAAAAAAGAAACACGGATCAAGATCTTTAGCATCACAAAGGAAAAAGTACCACGGACACAACCTCTCTGCACATCGTACCCTACTGTAATATGGCCTCCAAGTGATGCTACTCCAATAGCAGATGAAAAATAGTTCAACTATATTGGAAGACCCATAACCAGACCTATCGGATACCACATACCTCCAACTACAAATCCATTATAACCTGCAGATGTCCACTCTACCATCCACCCTCTCTGGACCCACAGAATTTCACATTCGGGATTTTACAGCCAAAATCCCTAAACCGGAGCAGACCATTCTCCACGTTAACATACAAGTCAATGGCCGGAGCAGAGGTCAAACACACCATCTTCACAGGGAGATCTAATAACCTTCTACACATAACAGGAACTCCACGAATGGCTCATTCTAACCCTTGGGACTTCTAGTCTTATCTTCTAGTCTTATCTGTCTTATCTTATTCACCCGGAACCCCTCGGACACCCACAACGCAAATGGTACCCCAAAATGCAAGGGGTAATTCCCCATAAGAATCAATGGAGGAGGCCTCTACCAACACAAACGGGTATCTAAAGCAACGGAGCAATCCTATTGGATGATCACGGCCATACCCCTCTGCATGCACACTGCATGCACGCCTCATGCACCAATAGGATTTCATTAACCTGGTGACCACGCCCCCCTTCTTTCCTACAAAAGAAGAGCACCCCTCAGTCTCAGCACCATTGGGTCGAAAAACTTTTTGAAGACACTTTTACCTGGACAACATGCAATTTTGATCTCTCCACTTCCAGCGAATACATTTCACTTTGGACCACTACCTTTTACTAAACCAGGCCCCAGCCTCATGCTACACCCCAAATTTTGATATTTTCGACCTGTTTTAATCCTTGCGACCACCATCACATTTTTGGATTCCTACATCACAGAGTTTATATTCCAACACGCCCTTTTGCATTCATTACGGAACTTCATCAAACTTCCAGACCATAGAGTCTCAACCTCCACGACACTCACCCACATATACCCACACACACAAACTATTTTTTCCGGTACAAAAACGGCCTTGTCCCCGTACCACGACCGAGTGCACATTTTGGCACATTTTCACTTTTTATCTCCCTGCTACCTGATGAAGCCGAGTAAGGCAGAAACGCGTCGTGGCTTGGATACCTCTACATCCGCTGTGTAGCTGTAAGGAAGTCAGGATCCACAAGGACGTCGGAGGTATCTCCTTTTGGCTACCTATTTACTTTGTACTTTTCTTTACCCTTACTTTGAGTTTTACACAGGGACACATAACATGGAAGACTCACGACATAGCCGGGACTCTAGGCACTTTAAGGTCACCTCGGACACCAAATGGCACCACGAAACAGGCCCTAAAATTTTGACGGGGCAGAAACATTCATTTAAGCCCTCTACATTCTTTAATTAACCTCTTGAAGCTAGGGGGCACTGTATTTATTTTTGGAAAAATAACGTCCCAAAGTAAACTGCCTATTTCTCAGGACCAGATGCTAGACTATGCATATAATTGACAGCTTTGGATAGAAAACACTCTAACGTTTCCAAAACTGTAAAGATATTGTCTGTGAGTATAACAGAACTGATGTTGCAGGCGAAAGCCTGAGAAAAATCCAATCCGGAAGTGCCCCATATTTTGAAAGCGCTATGAACCAGCTTACGCTTTCTACGTATTCCCCAAGGTGTCTACAGCATCGTGACGTAGTTTAACGCATTTATGTTGAAGAATACTCGTAGGGGGCTACATTGATAAAAGATGCAAGTGTTATTCACAGAATTAAAGATAAATGTATCCTATATGCAACCGCTGTGTCAGATTTTTTTTTTTTTACTTTACGGAAAAAGACAAATCTGAGAACGGCGCTCAGAACCCAAAGAAATAGCCGCCATTTTGGCATTAACAGAAGCTACAAAAAACACTATAAATATTCACTTACCTTTGAATATTTTCATCAGAAGGCAGTTCCAGGAATCCCAGTTCGACAATAAATGACTGATTTGTTCCATAAAGTTCCAAAAAGCCCATAATTTAGCCACTTGTTGTTAGCTTGTTCATCCCAGCATTCAATCCTCAAAAAGAACGAGCAATTCCTCTAGACAAAAACTTAAAAAGTTCTGTTACAGGTCGTAGAAACAAGTCAAATGATGTATGCAATCCAGATTTAGGATGTTTTAAACATTAATCAGCAATAAGTTTCCAACCGGAGAATTTCAATGTCTGAAGAAACACATTGGAACGCAAGAACACTCTCGCGAGGCTTTCTGCCAGACCACTCACTCAAAGAGCTATTATGAGCCCCACCTTTATAGTAGAATCATACAACCAGAATCTAAAGACGGTGACATCTTGTGGAAGCCCTAGGAAGTGCATAAACAGCCATATCTAAGATAGACATCAAATGGCACTGTTTTAAATTGAGTTCTCACTTCCTGTTTGGATTTCTTCTCAGGTTTTTGTCTGCCACATGAGTTCTGTTATACTCACAGACATAATTCAAACAGTTTTAGAAACTTCAGAGTGTTTTCTATCCACCATATGCATATATTCCCATCTGGGAAAGAGTAGGAGGCAGTCTACTCTGGGCACGCCTTTCATCCAAAAGTGAAAATGCTGCCCCCTAGCCCCAACAGGTTCTTGAGGTCGACATAATTTCTTACTGACCTCCAGGCATTGACCAGGAAATCTGATGACGTCAGTTCATTCTGAACAGATTGCAACCTACACGGATACTTGGTTTCTTTCCCTTGGTATGTGCGCTTGTGTATGCACAAACGCACACGAATAATGGAACATTTAATGATTTATGCTCGGATCATTTAACTTCTTATGGCTGCAGGGGCAGTATTGAGTAGCTTGGATGAAAGGTGCCCATATCAAACGGCCTGCTCCTCAGTCATAGTTGCAAATATTTGCATATTATTATTAGTATTGGATAGAAAACACTCTTAAGTTTCTAAAACTGTTTGAATTATGTCTGTGAGAACTCATATAGCAGGCAAAAACCTGAGAAAACCCACTTCCTGTTTTGTTTTTCTGGAGGTGGCATATTTTCAACCAAGGTCTCATTGAAATTACAGTGAGATATTGATGAGTTTTCACTTCCTTCACCTTCCACTAGATGTCAGCAGTCAATATAACTTTGTCTATAATTTGTCTTTAATGTGATTGACACAGGAAAAAGTCACCACAGCCATGAGTGGACCATGCTTTCACCAGGCGCGTTCACAGATGAAGGACCTGCGTTCCATCGCTCATCTGAAGTCATTCTAATTCTCCGGTTGGAACATTATTCAGGATATATGTAAACAACATTCTAAAGATTGATTCAGTACATCGTTTGAAATGTTTCTACTGACTGTTACGGAACTTTTGGACATTTCGTCACGTTATAGTGGACGCTCTTTGTGACTTTGGAATTGTTTACCAAACGCGCTAACCAAAGTAGCTAATTGGAAATAAATAACGGACATTTTCGAACAAATCAAGCATTTATTGTGGACCTGGGATTTCTAGGACTGCATTCTGATGAAGTTCATCAAAGGTAAGGAAACATTTATCATGTATTTTCTGGTTTCTGTTGACTCCAACATGGAGGCTAATTTGGCTACTGTTCTGAGCGCCATCTCAGATTATTGCATGGGTTGCTTTTTCCGTAAACTTTTTTTGATATCTGACGCAGCGTTTGCATTAAGGAGAGGTATATCTATAATTCCATGTGTATAACTTGTATTATCATCTACATTTATGATGAGTATTTCTGTTGAAAGAATGTGGCTATGCAAATTCACTTGATGTTTTTGGAACTATTGAATCTAACGTGCCAATGTAAACTCAGACTTTTTTTATATAAATATGAACTTTATCAAACAAAACATGCATGTATTGTGTAACATGAAGTCCTATGAGTGTCATCTGATGAAGATAATTCAAGGTTAGTGATTAATTTTATCTTTATTTATGCTTTTTTTGAATGCTATATTTTGCTGGAAAATGGATGTGCTTATTGTGATTTGGTGGAGACCTAACATAATCGTTTGTAGTGCTTTCGCTGAAAAGCCTATTTGAAATCGGACACTTTGGTGGGATTAACAACAAGAAATTATATAAAACACATGTACGTTTTAGGAATTGTAATTATGAGATTTCTGTGGTTTGATTTTTGGCGCCCTCTATTTTCACTGGTAGTTGTCATATCGATCCCGGTATCGGGATTGCAGCCATAACAGGTTAATCTCGGACAAAACAGAGATGCTAGTTCTACGTCCCAAGAAACAAAGATATCTTCTGTTGAATCTGACAATTAATCTCGATGGTAGTACAGTCGTCTCAAATAGAACTGTGAAGGACCTCGGCGTTACTCTGGACCCTGATCTCTCTTTTGATGAACATATCAAGACTGTTTCAATGACAGCTTTTTCCATCTACGTAACGTTGCAAAAATCAGAAAATGTCTCTCCAACAATAATGCAGAAAAATGTATCCATGCTTTTGTCACTGCTAGATTACACTTCTGCAATCCTCTACTTTCCGGTTACCAGGATAAAGCACTAAATACACTTCAGTTTTTGCTGAACCACGGCTGCTAGAATCTTGACTAGAACCCCCCCCCCAAAATGTGATCGTATTACTCCAGTGCTAGCCTCTCTACACTGGCTTCCTGTTAAGGATAGTGCTGATTTCTTTCAGATTTCCCCCTAAATTGTATCAGCATATCGATTGCGCAACCAGGGCTGGTAAAACCTTGGATCATTACTATTCTAACTTCCGCGACGCTTATAAGGCCCTCGCCCGCCCTCCTTTCAGAAAAGCTGACCACCACTCCATTTTGTTGATCCCTGCCTACAGACAGAAACTAAAACAAGAAGCTCCCGCGCTCAGATCTGTTCAACGCTGGTCCGACCAATCTGATTCCACGCTTCAAGACTGCTTCGATCACGTGGACTGGGATATATTCCGCATTGCTTCCAACAATAACATTGACGAATACGCTGATTCGGTGAGCGAGTTCATTAGAAAGTGCATTGACGATGTCGTTCCCCATAGCAACGATTAAAACATTCCCAATCCAGAAACCGTGGATTGATGGCAGCATTCGTGTGAAACTGAAAGCGCGAACCACTGCTTTTAACCAGGGCAAGGTGACCGGAAACATGACCGAATACAAACAGTGTAGCTATTCCCTCCGCAAGGCAATCAAACAAGCTAAGTGTCAGTATAGAGAGAAAGTGGAGTCACAATTCAACGGCTCAGACACAAGAGGTATGTGGCAGGGTCTACAGTCAATCACGGATTACAAAATGAAAACCAGCCCCGTCACGGACCAGGATCTCTTGCTCCCAGGCAGACTAAATAACTGTTTTTCCCACTTTGAGGACAATACAGTGCCACTGACAAGGCCCGCTACCAAAACCTGCGGACTCTCCTTCACTGCAGCCGAAGTGGGTAAAACATTTAAACGTGTTAACCCTCGCAAGGCTGCAGGCCCAGACGGCATCCCCAGCCGCGTCCTCAGATCATGCGCAGACCAGCTGACCGGTGTGTTTACGGACATATTCAATCAATCCCTATACCAGTCTGCTGTTCCCACATGCTTCAAGAGGCCCACCATTGTTCCTGTTCCCAAGAAAGCTAAGGTAACTGAGCTAAACGACTACCGCCCCGTAGCACTCACTTCCGTCATCATGAAGTGTTTTGAGAGACTAGTCAAGGACCATATCACCTCCACCCTACCTGACACCCTAGACCCACTCCAATTTGCTTACCGCCCAAATGGGTCCACAGACGACGCAATCTCAACCACACTGCACACTGCCCTAACCCATCTGGACAAGAGGAATACCTATGTGAGAATGCTGTTCATTGACTACAGCTCAGCATTTAACATCATAGTACCCTCCAAATTCGTCATCAAGCTCGAGACCCTGGGTCTCGACCCCGCCCTGTGCAACTGGGTACTGGACTTCCTGACGGGCCGCCCCCAGGTGGTGAGGGTAGTAACAACATCTCCACCCCGCTGATCCTCATCACTGGGGCCCCAGAAGAGTGCGTTCTGAGCCCTCTCCTGTACTCCCTGTTCACCCACGACTGCGTGGCCATGCACGCCTCCAACTCAATCATCATGTTTGCGGACGACACTACAGTGGTAGGCTTGATTACGAACAACGACGAGACGGCCTACAGGGAGGAGGTGAGGGCCCTCGGGGGGTGGTGTCAGGAAAATAACCTCACACTCAACGTCAACAAAACTAAGGAGATGATTGTGGACTTCAGGAAACAGCAGAGGGAGCACCCCCCTATCCACATCGATGGGACAATAGTGGAGAGGGTAGTAAGTTTTAAGTTCCTCGGCGTACACATCACGGACAAACTGAATTGGTCCACCCACACGGACAGCGTCGTGAAGAAGGGGCAGCAGCGCCTCTTCAACCTCGGGAGGCTGAAAGAATTTGGCTTGTCAACCAAGAGTACTCATAAATAGATGCACAGATGCACAATCGAGAGCATCCTGTCAGGCTGTATCACCACCTGGTACGGCAACTGCTCCACCCACAACCGTAAGGCTCTCCAGAGGGTAGTGAGGTCTGCACAACGCATCACCGGGGGCAAACTACCTGCCCTCCAGGACACCTACACCACCCGATGTCACAGGAAGGCCATAAAGATCATCAAGGACAACAACCACCCGAGCCACAGCCTGTTCACCCTGCTATCATCCAGAATGCGAGATCAGTACAGGTGCATCAAAGCTGGGGCCGAGAGACTGAAAAACAGCTTCTATCGCAAGGCCATCAGACTGTTAAATAGCCATCACTAACATTGAGTGGCTGCTGCCAACACACTGACTCAACTCCAGCCACTTTAATAATGGGAATTGATGGAAATTTATGTAAAATATATCACTAGACACTTTAAACAATGCTACTTAATATAATGTTTACATACCCTACATTACTCATCTCATATTTATATTGTACATACTGTACTCGATACCATCTACTGGATCTTGCCTATGCCGTTCTGTACCATCACTCATTCATATCTTTATGTACATATTCTTTATCCCTTTGTGTGTGTAAGGTAGTAGTTTTGGAATTGTTAGGTTAGATTACTCGTTGGTTATTACTGCATTGTCGGAACTAGAAGCACAAGTATTTCGCTACACTCGCATTAACATCTGCTAACCATATGTATGTGACAAATACATTTGATTTGATTTAATTTCAAGGTTTTACAGCTAACCTACAAAGCATTACATGGGCTTGCTCCTACCTATCTTTACGTTTTGATCCTGCCGTACATACCTACACATATGCTACAGTCACAAGACACAGGTCCGTGGGTATTAAAAAAAAAAATCAAATCAAATTTTATTTGTCACTTACACATGGTTAACAGATGTTAATGTGATTTAGCAAAATGCTTGTGCTTCTAGTTCCGACCTTGCAGTAATATCTAACAAGTAATCTAACAATTCCACAACAACTACCTTATACACACAAGTGTATAGTAATGAATAAGAATATGTACAAACAAATGTATGGATGAGCGATGGCCAAACGGCATAGGCAAGATGCAGTAGTTGGTTTAGAGGACAGTATACACAGTGGGGCAAAAAAGTATTTAGTCAGCCACCAATTGTGCAAGTTCTCCCACTTAAAAAGATGAGGCCTGTAATTTTCATCATAGGTACACTTCAACTATGACAGACAAAATGAGAAAAAAAAATCCCGAAAATCACATTGTAGGATTTTTAAACATTTTCCCGTGGTGCCCCGACTTCCTAGTTAATTAAAGTTACGTGATTAGTTTTAATCGGGTAATTAAATTACACATAGAGAATTGATTTGATAATATACAGTCTTCACATTTAATGATAGTCATCACAACGACACTACCTATCTCTCTTTCTCCTGGGGAACTGGCAGGTCTTTATTCTTCATGTTTATCTGTTTCAGAAGTTCTTCCATTGAGGAGGAGTATTCAATCAAACTGTAAGATTGATCAAACAGTTTTATATTTTATCAGAGGGATTCACATCCGGTGTCTGTTATTATACAATACCACAACATGTGATTGTATATTTTG
This sequence comes from Oncorhynchus mykiss, assembly GCF_057628025.1. NCBI lineage: Eukaryota > Metazoa > Chordata > Actinopteri > Salmoniformes > Salmonidae > Oncorhynchus > Oncorhynchus mykiss. The sequence goes on from NC_143029.1 coordinate 50,537, forward strand.
TTGTGTGTGTGTATTGATTGATTGATTGACCCACCCACTACAAAGGAACCAGTAGGAAAAAACTTTTATCAATAGTTTTTATTGAACACAGGTATTTTAGAAGGTATGGTTTTAACATACAGTATATGTAGTTCAAAGCCTACAAGAAAAGTTATTTAAATATTTATATATATCTATACAAATGTTTATGAAGGGTCAAAGAGCTTGTGTCGTAAACATAGTTCTGGGGAGTGTACAAAGATAGACATGCACAACAAACTGTTTCTATGGCAACTGAATAGTCATCATTACAAAATGGACTAGTCTCAGAAATCTGGACTCACACACACACACACACAGGCAAGCAACAGGCGCACACAGAGGCGCACACTCTCACCAACATAGTAACCCCAGACCCCAGTCTAACTCTCTCACCAACATAGTAACCCCAGTCTAACTCTCTCACCAACATAATAACCCCAGTCTCATACTCTCACCAACATAGTAACCCCAGTCTCACACTCTCATCAACATAGTAACCCCAGTCTAACTCTCTCACCAACATAGTAACCCCAGTCTAACTCGCTCACCAACATAGTAACCCCAAACCCCAGTCTCACCAACATAGTAACCCCAGTCTCACACTCTCACCAACATAGTAACCCCAGTCTAACACTCTCACCAACATAGTAACCCCAGACCCCAGTCTAACACTCTCACCAACATAGTAACCCCAGTCTCACCAACATAGTAACCCCACTCTCACCAACATAGTAACTAACCCCAGTCACACACTCTCACCAACATGGTAACCCCAGTCTCACCAACATAGTAACCCCAGACCCCAGTCTAACACTCTCACCAACATAGTAACCCCAGTCTCACACTCTCACCAACATAGTAACCCCAGTCTAACACTCTCACCAACATAGTAACCCCAAACCCCAGTCTCACCAACATAGTAACCCCAGTCTCACACTCTCACCAACATAGTAACCACAATCTCACACTCTCACCAACATAGTAACCCCAGTCTCACACTCTCACCAACATAGTAACCCCAGACCCCAGTCTAACACTCTCACCAACATAGTAACCCCAAACCCCAGTCTCACCAACATAGTAACCCCAGTCTCACACTCTCACCAACATAGTAACCCCAGTCTCACACTCTCACCAAAATAGTAACCCCAGTCTCACACTCTCACCAACATAGTAACCCCATTCTAACACCCTCACCAACATAGTAACCCCAGTCTCACACTCTCACCAACAAAGTAACCCCAGTCTCACACTCTCACCAACATAGTAACCCCAGTCTCACCAACATAGTAACCCCAGACCCCAGTCTAACACTCTCACCAACATGGTAACCCCAGTCTTACCAACATAGTAACCCCAGTCTAACACTCTCACCAACATAGTAACCCCAAACCCTAGTCTCACCAACATAGTAACCCCAGTCTCACACTCTCACCAACATAGTAACCCCAGTCTCACACTCTCACCAACATAGTAATCCCAGTCTCACACTCTCACCAACATAGTAACCCCAGTCTAACTCGCTCACCAACATAGTAACCCCAGTCTCACAATCTCACCAACATAGTAACCCCAGTCTCACCAACATAGTAACCCCAGACCCCAGTCTAACACTCTCACCAACATAGTAACCCCCAGTCTCACCAACATAGTAACCCCAGTCTCACCAACATAGTAACCCCACTCTCACCAACATAGTAACCCCAGTCTGACACTCTCACCAACATGGTAACCCCAGTCTCACCAACATAGTAACCCCAGTCTCACACTCTCACCAACATAGTAACCCAAGTCTAACACTCTCACCAACATAGTAACCCCAAACCCCACTCTCACCAACATAGTAACCCCAGTCTCACACTCTCACCAACATGGTAACCCCAGTCTCACCAACATAGTAACCCCAGTCTCACACTCTCACCAACATAGTAACCCTAAACCCCAGTCTCACCAACATAGTAACCCCAGTCTCACACTCTCACCAACATAGTAACCCCAGTCTCACACTCTCACCAACATAGTAACCCCAGTCTCACACTCTCACCAACATAGTAACCCCAGTCTCAAACTCTCACCAACATAGTAACCCCAGTCTCACACTCTCACCAACATAGTAACCCCAGTCTCACACTCTCACCAACACAGTAACCCCAGTCTAACTCTCTCACCAACATAGTAACCCCAGTCTAACTCGCTCACCAACATAGTAACCCAGGCTCACAATCTCACCAACATAGTAACCCCAGTCTCACACTCTCACCAACATAGTAACCCCAGTCTCACCAACATAGTAACCCCAGTCTCACCAACATAGTAACCCCAGTCTCACCAACATAGTAACCCCAGTCTCACACTCTCACCAACATAGTAACCCCAGTCTCACACTCTCAACAACATAGTAACCCCAGTCTCACACTCTCACCAACATAGTAACCCAAGTATCACACTCTCACCAACATAGTAACCCCAGTCTATCTTGCTCACCAACATAGTAACCCAGGCTCACAATCTCACCAACACAGTAACCCCAGTCTCACACTCTCACCAACATAGTAACCCCAGTCTCACCAACATAGTAACCCCAGACCCCAGTCTAACACTCTCACCAACATAGTAACCCCAGTCTCACCAACACAGTAACCCCACTCTCACCAACATAGTAACCCCAGTCACACACTCTCACCAACATGGTAACCCCAGTCTCACCAACATAGTAACCCAGTCTAACACTCTCACCAACATAGTAACCCCAAACCCCAGTCTCACCAACATAGTAACCCCAGTCTCACACTCTCACCAACATAGTAACCCCAGTCTCACACTCTCACCAACATAGTAACCCCAGTCTCACACTCTCACCAACATAGTAACCCCAAACCCCAGTCTCACCAACATAGTAACCCCAGTCTCACACTCTCACCAACATGGTAACCCCAGTCTCACCAACATAGTAACCCCAGTCTAACACTCTCACCAACATAGTAACCCCAAACCCCAGTCTCCCCAACATAGTAACCCCAGTCTCACACTCTCACCAACATAGTAACCCCAGTCTCACACTCTCACCAACATAGTAACCCCAGTCTCACACTCTCACCAACATAGTAATCCCAGTCTCACACTCTCACCAACATAGTAACCCCAGTCTTACACTCTCACCAACATAGTAACCCCAGTCTCACACTCTCACCAACATAGTAACCCCAGTCTCACACTCTCACCAACATAGTAACCCCAGTCTAACTCTCTCACCAACATAGTAACCCCAGTCTCACACTCTCACCAACATAGTAACCACAGTCTCACACTCTCACCAACATAGTAACCCCAGACCCCAGTCTCACCAACATAGTAACCACAGTCTCACACTCACCAACATAGTAACGCCAGTCTCACACTCTCACCAACATAGTAACCCAGTCTAACACTCTCACCAACATAGTAACCCCAGTCTCACCAACATAGTAACCCCAGACCCCAGTCTAACACTCTCACCAACATAGTAACCCCAGACGCCAGTCTCACACTCTCACCAACATAGTAACCCCAGTCTAACACTCTCACCAACATAGTAACCCCAGTTTCACCAACATAGTAACCCCACTCTCACCAACATGGTAACCTCAGACCCCGTCTCACCAACATAGTAACCCCAGTCTCACACTCTCACCAACATGGTAACGCCAGTCTCACACTCTCACCAACATGGTAACCCCAGTCTCACACTCTCACCAACTTGGTAACCCCAGTCTCACAGTCTCACCAACATGGTAACCCCAGACCCCAGTCTCACAATTCTAAAATGGTAAACACTCTGATGGCATTAATTGCACTGTTCAGGTGGAGGCTGAAGGAAGAACAGTGTGCTCCTCTCCCGTTGGCTCCCAGATGGCGGTGACCAGAAGTCCATGTCTCTATTTCCTGTTGTTCAGAATTAATAAACATATCTGCCTCTATAGCTCATCCTCCCAAGGCACAGGGAAGGGGTTACTCTGTCTTTTCAGCTTTCTCCTCTTTATTGAGCGGTTCGCTGTTTTTACGGGCGTTTCCGGTCTTTTCCGTCTCCTGACCTGAGGTTTTCCCATGGTTCCCAGCAGCAGATTGTTTGTCCAGGAAGTTGAGCATCTCACTGAGAACGGTCTGGAAGGTGCTAAGAGCTGCGCACACCGCCGGAGTCCCAAACCCATGGGTGATCAGACTGGAGAATACACACACACATATAAATAAATACACATTATATAACCCTAAGCACAGACATTAGTAGTGAAGCTGGTTGAAAGCACTAAGCTGTCTGTTTAAACAACTGGCACACAGCTCAGTCACCTATGCATACCCCACAACACATATCACCAGAGGTCTCTTCACAGTCCCCAAGTCCAGAACAGACTATAGGAGGCACACAGTACTACATAGAGCCATGACTACATGGAACTCTATTCCACATCAGGTAACTGATGCAGCAGTAGAATCAGATTTAAAAACAGGCAAAAAAATACACCTTATGAACAGTGGGGACTGTGAAGCAACACAAACATAGGCACAGACGCATGCAAACATATGCACTATACACACACGTACACATGGATTTTGCGTTGTAGATATGTGGTAGTAGAGTAGGGGCCTGAGGGCACACACTTAATATGTTGTGAAATATGTTATGAACGTATTGTAATGTTTTTTAAATTGTATAACTGCCTTAATTTTGCCGGACCCCAGGAAGACAATCTGCTTCCTTGGTTGCAGCAAACGGGGATCCATAATAAATATAAATGTTATGTGTCACATGCTTGGTAAACAACAGGTAATAATAAATCCACGATGAGTAACGATAACTTGGCTATATACACATGGTACCAGTACTGGGGGCGGCAGGGTAGCCTAGTGGTTAGAGCGTTGGACACCGGAAGGTTGCAAGTTCAAACCCCCGAGCTGACAAGGTACAAATCTGTCATTCTGCCCTTGAACAGGCAGTTAACCCACTGTTCCTAGGCTGTCATTGAAAATAAGAATTTGTTCTTAACTGACTTGCCTGGTTAAATAAAGGTAAAATAAACTGAGACCATGTGCAGGGGTATGAGGTAATAACTTGGCTATATACACATGGTACCAGTACTGAATCTATGTGCAGGGATACGAGGTGATAGCAATGTATATGAAGAGTTAAAGTTAGTGCAAAAAGAGTCAATGCAGATGGTAAGTGTAGCTGACTATTTTACTAACTATTTAGTTAACTATTTTACTAACTATTTGGTTAACCATTTTACTATTTAGCCGTCTTGGGGGTAGAAGCTGTTCAGGGTCCTGTTGGTTCCAGACTTGGTGCATCAGTACCGCTTGCAGTGCAGTAGCAGAGAGAACAGTCTATGACTTGGGGGTAGCAGAGAGAACAGTCTTTGACTTGGGGGTAGCAGAGAGAACAGTCTATGACTTGGGGGTAGCAGAGACAACAGTCTATGACTTGGGGGTAGCAGAGAGAACAGTCTATGACTTGGGGGTAGCAGAGACAACAGTATATGACTTGGGGGTAGCAGAGAGAACAGTCTATGACTTGGGGGTAGCAGAGACAACAGTATATGACTTGGGGGTAGCAGAGACAACAGTCTATGACTTGGGGGTAGCAGAGACAACAGTCTATGACTTGGGGGTAGCAGAGACAACAGTCTATGACTTGGGGGTAGCAGAGACAACAGTCTATGACTTGGGGGTAGCAGAGACAACAGTCTATGACTTGGGGGTAGCAGAGACAACAGTCTATGACTTGGGGGTAGCAGAGACAACAGTCTATGACTTGGGGGTAGCAGAGAGAACAGTCTATGACTTGGGGGTAGCAGAGAGAACAGTCTATGACTTGGGGGTAGAAGCTAACCCTAACCCTAACCTCTAACCCTTGGGTAGCAGAGTGGCTTTGACTATTTTTAGGACTTTGCATATTAGTGTGTGTGTGTGTGTGTGTGTGTGTGTGTGTGTGTGTGTGTGTGTGTGTGTGTGTGTGTGTGTGTGTGTGTGTGTGTGTGTGTGTGTGTGTGTGTGTGTGTGTGTGTGTGTGTGTGTGTGTGTGTGCGTACCTGAAGTGTGTGAGGTGTCTCTGTATATCCAGGTCCAGTATAGGTGTGGGTCTGGAGGAGCCAAGAGGAGAACGGTCCTGACTCAACAGGTCCTGAAACTCTTTACAGATCTGCCTAAATGTCATAGGTTAGGGGTTAGAGGTTAAGGGTTCAGTGTGTGTGTCTCTGAATGTTTTATTTTTTATTTTCAGAATTAATCAATGAATAAAATGTGTATTTTCATGTCAACTGGCAACCAATCCCATTCGGGATTAATTGACACATAAATAAAATAAAGTGTGCATTGAATAAAGAGTGAAAAAAATCTATATATAAGAGTAAATAAGGGTGCGTGTGTGTGTGTGTCTTACTTGGTGGCCAGCACCATCTTCTTGCGTGCGTTGGTCTCCTTGGGTTCATTGTGTTGACTGGCAAGGTGTTCTCCTACTGCCTTGGTAGGAAACTCTGTCTCACACGTATAACCAAAGTCTCTAGCCAGGTGGAGCGCCTCACCTACAAACATAATAGTATAGAGTCATGAGTTTTACTAGGAGGTGTAGATTGATAGAGGGATGAGTTTTATTAGGTGTAGATTGATAGAGGGATTAGTTATATTAGGTGTAGATTGATAGAGGGATGAGTTTTATTAGGTGTAGATTGATAGCGGAGGGAATTTTAATAGGTGTAAATTGATAGAATTATGAGTTTTATTAGGTGTAGATTGATAGAGGGATGAGTTTTATTAGGTGTAGATTGATAGCGGAGGGAATTTTAATAGGTGTAGATTGATAGAGGGATGAGTTTTATTAGGTGTAGATTGATAGAGGGATGAGTTTTATTAGGTGTAGATTGATGGAGGGATGAGATTTATTAGGTGTAGATTGATAGAAGGATGAGTTTTATTTGGTGTAAATTGATAGAGTGATCAATTATTCCTACCTTCCACCAGAGAGGTGAGGAGTGTAACGTTGGCAGCTTTTCTCCGTCCAGCTGGCAGGTTGAGTCCAAGTCGATCCAACTTCTCTCTCAGACAACGACCACCATTCTTAGACTTAGCTCTGCATTAAAATACATGATCACATCTTCACATCAATACCAAAAATGAATTAACCACTATAAAACATTCCCATTAATTATAATCCACATAATAATTCCCATTCCTTGTTGCTACAGGATTCTTTTTCTGCTGTGAGAAACTGGGTCAAATTAACATAAGGCATCTGTTTATCTCTCAGATAACAGACACTTCAAATCTATTTTCTTTGTATTACTTTTTGCCTATCTGTTTTGCCATGTATGAATGTGTAACCCCAGCATATATAATCACGTCACTATCAATGAAACATGAGTATCAACAATACAATACCGATCACTTTCAGAAAAACCTCATGAGTGTAAAACTGTCATCAGAACCTAAAATACAAATGTTTTACTCTATTGTTCGTGTTTTTGTTATCATTTGTGTGTGTGTGTGTGTGTGTGTGTGTGTGTGTGTGTGTGTGTGTGTGTGTGTGTGTGTGTGTGTGTGTGTGTGTGTGTGTACCTGCGGAGGATTCCGCCCAGTAGTGAGGCGTTGAGACACTCTGGAGGCGAGAGGCGTCTCTTCACCTCAGCGATGGTGACTTTATATTTGGAGGTTGAGCTCAGGAGGGACAGACGGCCAGGGACAGAGCAGAACAGATCTGTCGGGTTCACCACACAGGTACCTCCTAGACACAACACAGTAACACAACAAATAAACACGTGCGTGTGCTTGTGCTTGTGTATGTGAGTGTGATAGTCGTGTGTGAAGTCCAGCTGTGTGACAGTTTCCTGCCTGGCCTGTCAGTCAGACTCACGTCTCTGAAAGCTGTGAGTTCACATCATATTAATTCCTCAAAAAATGTTTTGAATCAAAGTAGTTTGTATTTTATGTTGCCACGGGCAATGGAAAAAGAGCTTTTGCCGGTAGTGCGGTGGAGCGCGTGGGCCCAGAGGCGATAGCGCTATTTAAGCAGTGGAGAGTAGCCTCGGGCGGCGGCGCGAGCGGCGGCGGGATCACACGCGGAATCAAGCGCCTTTTACAAGTTTGCCACGAAAATTAAAGAAAAAGAGACACGGGCCAAATGTCATTCTCTTCCTATTTTAAAAACAATGTTTAGAGCACCTGTCACAAGACAGCACAGCCCACACAAACCCAGCAGCCGTCTGAGAGAGGGCGCATGCACGTAGAGGGCACACGTCTGGTGATAAGCTTGATCAGATGCTGAAGGCTTGGTGGGATACTGGTGATTAAAACACAGACACTGCTCTAAGTAGGAGCCGCGTTTCTGGAGACATTTCTTTTGAAAAAGGTTGTGTGAATATTCATGGCGCCAAAGCCGGCGTCAGAAAGAACAACATTAATATGATCTCAGCTGAATTCGGGCCGCGCTGCATTAGCATATCAAAGCGGCCGCCGGAGGCGAGAGAAGCTATCGATACGGGAGCGCGAGGTAAAGCAAAGATTATTGGTTGTGATGGTTGGAGCAGTGGAGCTCGCGGCTAAATCCTGCACACCATTAACCGAAAGTGATAGCGGAGGGATTCCCGTATCAATCCTCCAGAACTCTCCAAAACACAACACCAAGACAGAGTAACACACACACGCACCTGCACTGTTTATTAAACAACTAGATACAGGCTGCTTAGTGGAAAATTACACGTATGTAAAGCTAGAGAATAACAGAAAAATAACGACGTATTTGATAGATCACAGCAACAGATAACAGGTAAAAATACTACTACAGCAACAGAGAGTGATAAGGTAAACATTATTTATTTTATTTTTTTCACCTTTATTTAACCAGGTAGGCTAGTTGAGAACAAGTTCTCATTTACAACTGCGACCTGTCCAAGATAAAGCAAAGCAGTGCGACAAAAACAACAACACAGTGTTACACATAACAAACACAGTCAATAACAGAATACAAAAATCTATGTACAAATGTAGAAGAGTAGGGAGGAAGACAATAAATAGGCCATAGAGGCAAAATAATTACAATTTAGCATTAATCCTGGAGTGATAGATGTGGAGATGATGAAATACTGAAAAATACTATCACAGCAACAGATAACAGGTAAAAATTCCAGGAAAGCAGTTCGCTCTTTGTTCTCCTTACCAAGCTCAAGCTAAAATGTTGTTGTTTTTTATCTTATTTTCATTTTTTAAAATTGATATTAATTTTACCACGCTGAACATCTGGAAAAGTCTTGTGTCAACAGTTTCGTGGATTAAAATCAGCAGAAACAGTATTTCAGAGTTCGAATTATCTCGTTCTACATCATTAGGCTATATTTCATTATACAGTTAATTTCCAATTTATCAATGATAACAAATAATAAAAACAGTCATAAGTCTTTACTAATGACATGAAAACATATTTCAGTTATTATTGTGAAGGCCAACACAATGAAATTATCAAAACATAATTTGGTTATTACTGTGAAGGCCAACACTATGAAATGAGTAACTTTGTGTTGTTTTTTGTCGAACTGCTTTGCTTTATCTTGGCCAGGTCGCAGTTGTAAATGAGAACTTGTTCTCAACTGGCCTACCCGGTTAAATAAAGGTGAAATTAAAGAAATAAAGAAGAAATAAAAACATCCTTCAGTTATTACTGTGAAGGATAACACTGTTAAATGATTGTTAGCTGTTCTTGCTAAAGTGAAAGCACAACTCTAGATGAATTATAATTCCATGTATTCCGCCCGCTCTAGAGCGTAAACTATTTTAAAACGTTTATCTACTATAAGTATGTACTGTATATTTTGCATAAAATAATATACCAACAGTAGCTCTTGAACCGTTCAAGCTAGAGACACCAAACCCATTTTCACATGTTCAGGCTACCTTAAATTCACTTTGATAAACTATAAACAGAGGCAATTGGCATAAATTCGTATTACATTTCATGGATAAAATGCCAAAACTATGGTTTTAGACATTTTAAATGCATTTACAGAAGCAATTAGGGTTAAGTTCTTTGCTCAACGGCACATCAAAAGATGATTCACCTAGCTCGGGATTCAAACCAGCGACTTATTGGTTATTGGCCCAACACTCTTAACCACTAGGCTACCTGCCATCCCATAAACACTTTAAAACAACCTATCAAGCAAACCACCTTTTTTCAGGATTTTTTTATTAGTTATGTTATTACTGCTTTTACTGTTATTAAAGCTGTAATTATTACTATCAAGCAACTATAACTGTTATTATTGCTGTCATTATAACAATTACTATAACTGTTATTGTTATTATTAATATTATAGTTTCTTGTTGTTGTTGTTAGGCAATATGATTTTTATTTATTATTTTCATTGTTACTTTTCATAATAGAGTTGGTTTGAGAATGACTGATCAGAGGATTATGCACACTCTATTCTACAATGGAAGTTGTACTGAAAGCGTGAAGGAAATCCGACATTACAGCTTCAGGCAGAGTAGTAGAATTGTCTGGTTTGAAGTGAAAGTGCCTGCATGCATGATAGGACATTTCACATACTAATTTAACAACTTTAAATACAATCTGACAGAAAATGTAAAATAGTACCGTGGTGTGTCATAATATTGGCTAATTCAACAACAATATATTTTCACTTGATTTAGATTCCGTCTTGTCTGTTCGATTCTTCAGTTTACCAGACAGAGAAAGAGATGGGTATTCATGTTAATGTGTGTCTAAAGTGTGTGTTGTAAGGTGCCTTACCTCTTCGGATGACGCCACCTTGGCCATTGAGCATGAGCCCGCACTGCGCCTCGACGGAGCCCTGAAACGGTGTCACATTATTAATAATAACAACAACAGCAATAATAATAATAATAATCGTATGAATAATAACAATAAAGAATGTGGTAGCAAGTAGCCTAGTGGTTAGAGCGTTGGCCTAGTAACCGGAAGGCTGCAAGATCGAATCCCCGAGCTGACAAGATATACATCTGTCCTTCTACCCCTGAACAAGGCAGTTAATCCACTCTTCCTTTAAAATAGAGCCCGTGTTCCTCAGTCATTCTGATACCAGGCTTTGCACGCGGGCATTTTTAACAGGTTTTACATGCTACCACATTTGTGGTTAGGATCGGTAACAACAGGTAGGCGCAGATATCCACACACACACGCCACCGTGGGCTGAGCGTTCTCGCCCATCCTGAAGTTGACGCACTGTGCGGAGCTGAATGTGTCTCTTTTTTGATTCTCATTTGTTTCTCCCTGGACATTATTAATGCATGATTACTATTATATTTATTTAACTAGGCAAGTCAGTTAAGAACAACTTCTTATTTACAATGATGGCCTAGGAACAAGAACCTCGTTAATCCCCGGTGTGAGCCGCAAGGCGGTCGAGCACAGACACAGCCCTGTTTAAAATAAAACACTCGGCTGTCTATCTCATGCCACACGGAACAGGCCGTGTAAGTCTTTTTAACAAACTCTGTCTCTATAGTATATTTTTACTCCGAAGCTAAAGTGATTATAAAATCAATATACAAAACGCAAAGGTCTTGCATACATTAAGTGTCTAACAGGAGAAAGGGTTAGGGTTAGGGAGCCTGACGGGGGAAAGGTGTGGCAGCTCTTTTGTTGAGCATGAAAATCTCTTTATGTTCTCAAAGATGCTATGTCTGTTTCTGCGCGCGCTGGATCAGACCGCATCTGTTCTACTCAGGTTCACGTGCCTTTATTTTCTAAAGAAGGGCGAAGACCTATTCTAATGGCCCGTGTGTGTCTTTCTACCCTGCCTACCAACAGACCACTCACATGTCTAATAACAATCTACATAACGAAAGTGGCAAAGATGGTGACATATTGAAATATATGAACTTTAAATAAAAACAATATTCTTATAATCAGAATCACAATATCGGTTATCCTCATCACCATCATAGTCTAAATAAGATAATATTCACAACAGGAAAAAAAAATATGGTAGGCAATTGGATCTAGAACACCATCCCCATTATTATAATAATTATTGTTACAGATCCTAAAAGGAGACTATTTTACTATGCTATGGTACGCTATGTTATTAATATTATTAGTAAAGTAGTTATCATATACACCTATATTAATATTATTAGAAAAATAGTTATCACGTACACCTATATCAATATTAATGAACTAGTTATCATATACACCTATATTAATATTATTAATAAAGTAGTTATCATATACACCTATATTAATATTATTAGAAAAATAGTTATCACGTACACCTATATCAATATTAATGAACTAGTTATCATATACACCTATATTAATATTATTAATAAAGTAGTTATCATATACACCTATATTAATATTATTAGAAAAATAGTTATCACGTACACCTATATCAATATTAATGAACTAGTTATCATATACACCTATATTAATATTATTAATAAAGTAGTTATCATATACACCTATATTAATATTAATGAACTAGTTATCATATACACCTATATTAATATTATTAATAAAGTAGTTATCATATACACCTATATTAATAGTATTAATAAAGTAGTTATCATATACACCTATATTAATAGTATTAATAAAGTAGTTATCATATACACCTATATTAATATTAACATATACACCTATATTAATGTTATTAGTAAAGTAGTTATCATATACACCTATATTATTAATAAAGTAGTTATCATATACACCTATATTAATATTATTAGTAAAGAAGTTATCATATACACCTATATTAATATTATTAGTAAAGTAGTCATCCTATACACCTATAATATTAATGAACTAGTTATAATATGAACCTTTATCAATATTAATAAAGTAGTTATCAGATTAATCTATCAGTCGATGTGCCCTTGACCAAGGAATTTAACCCTAATGTGCTCCAGTGGCGCTGTACTACTATGACTGACCCTGTAAAACAACACCTATCATACTACTATGACTGACCCTGTAAAACAACACCTATCATACTACTATGACTGACCCTGTAGAACATGACCTATCATACTACTATGACTGACCCTGTAAAACAACACATTAAACCTATCAGGTGTTTGTGACAATAAAATATTTGTTTTATTATTTACAAAAACAAATATAATTAATAATACACATATAAACTTATATTAATATTACGAATCAAGTAGTTAAATAAAAACATATTATTAATCAAGTAGTTATCACATAACCCTATATTAATAGTGTTGATCAATTAGTTATAATTTAAACCTATATTAATATTACTTACGAGTAAAGTAGTTCTACAATAGCTCTATATTAATATGATTAATTGAGTAAATATATATTATCCTACCAGTTGAATTACTTCTGGTATCCTAGCAGTTTGGTTGTTCAGTTTAAAACGGAATATTGTAATAAAGGAATGATTTTTCTGTCCCGTGTAGCGTGTTTAACCGGAGCCGCAGCTCAGATGTTGCTGCATAAAGAACCGGTTGATTGACATTAAGTCGGTAATTGGATAAACTACGGTGCTTTATGGAGCTCCCGCGACCCATTGTGCCGCGAACCCGGATCCCTTAATCCGCCTTTCAGAGGAGAGAGACACAGCGGCTTCACACCGCCTCACCAGCCGGACACACACACACACACTATTTCTTTACATCTAAAAGAATAGTTAAAATATATGTCACGTGCATATGGGGTAAAGTAGAGGGTGGACTGCATAATGGAAGTGGATTTCTCAGATTAACCGTTTAAATGCAGCATTTATTCTATTTCCTTTTGTTCTAGATTACTTCATCTTCATTTGACCCATTTTGATTCAATTTCTCTCCATCGAGTATAATATTAGCCTAATGTAGGTATCGACTGTCATACATGGAATGTTCTGTTTCTATTTTGACTGAACCCTCCTCCTGCTGCTTTTCAAAAGGACTGCAACGCGTGAGAGGGAACAGAGCTGGGCTAGTGTCTGTGTCTGGAAAGGGCGGAGACGGACTCTGACCATAGAGATAGATAGAGGACTCATCTTTGTATCTGTGCCATTATAGCGTATGTTACAGCACGGGCGCCATTGAGACTACATCCATTTTAAAGTAGTACATTTTGTTCTAATTCATTGTCTGATTTTTCCCAACTGATAGGAATCAAGACCCAGTTGACTACTTTAAAATGGTGGAACAATGGCAATGTCAATGGCAATGTCCATTCTTAAACGGGTTATATACACGGTGAGTACTCTGTCTGTCTGTCTGTCTGTCTGTCTGTCTGTCTGTCTGTCTGTCTGTCTGTCTGTCTGTCTGTCTGTCTGTCTGTCTGTCTGTCTGTCTGTCTGTCTGTCTGTCTGTCTGTCTGTCTGTGTCTGTGTCTGTGTCTGTGTCTGTGTCTCTCTCAGTTAGGGCCTGAAAATGACTTTGTAGTTCATTATAGCCAGTGTGGCTATTGGATAAAAAATGTCAGCAGCTGTGTTCAGACTTGGTGTTTGATCAGGATTACAACAGTGGGGGAGAGGAGAAGAGTGGAGTGGAGAGGAAGGAAGAGGAGATGAGCAGAGAGGAGGGGAGATGACGGGAGAGGAGAGAGGAGTAAAAAGACAGGAGAGGTGTGGAGAGGAGCAGGGAGTAGGGGAGAGGAGAGGAGAGGAGAAGATGGGAGAGGAGAGGAGAGGAGAGGAGAGGAGAGGAGAGGAGAGGAGAGGAGAGGAGAGGAGAGGAGAGGAGAGGAGAGGAGAGGAGCAGGGAGTAGGGGAGAGGAGCAGGGATTAGGGGAGAGGAGAAGATAGGAGAGGAGAGGAGAGGAGAGGAGAGGAGAGGAGAGGAGAAGAGAGGAGAAGAGAAGAGAAGAGAAGAGAGGAGAGGAGAGGAGAGGAGAGGAGCAGGGAGTAGGGGAGAGGAGCAGGGATTAGGGGAGAGGAGAAGATAGGAGGGGAACAGAAAGGAGTGGAGAGGAGGTGAGAAGAGGTGAGAAGTAGGGGAGAGGAGAAGATAGGAGGGGAGAGGTGAAGGGGGAGGGTAAGGGGAGGGGAGAGGAGCAGAAAGGAGTGGAGAGGAGTTGAGAAGAGGGGAGAGGAGAGAAAAGGAGAGGAGAGGAGCAGAGAGGAGAGGAACAGAGGAGAGAAGGGGAGAGAAGACAAGAGAGGAGAGTAGGGGAGAGAAGACAAGACAAGAGAGGAGAGGAGGTACCTGCAGGTCATCCGCCCCAGGGGTTGGGAGCCCCAGACCTGCCGCAGGCAGGAGCCTCTGGTCGTGGTGCATGCTATACTGTCCGCCGTGTGACGTCATCAAAGACAGGTCATGTCGCCGGTAAGCGTCCAGGCAGCCCAACTCGCGCCTCTGCTGATCATCCAGGCACGAGGACTTGAGTGCACGGGCACTGTGCAGGTTGATGAAGTCTGCATCTCCATGTGTTGCATGGTGAATCTGCTGGTAGTACTGCCCGGAGTGGAGAGAGTTGAGGCCATATGCTTCTGGGCCCACGGCTGGGTGGGAGTGCTGGAAGTCATAGTGGAAGGACTGGTGGTGCAGGGGGGTGTACTGGTGGTTGGTGGAGAAGTAGGGCGAGGCGAACTCTGTGGCCGCCGGGGGGTAGGCTGTGAGCGGCGAGGACGAGCTGTAGGCCACCGAAGAGTTGGCAACGCTCTCGAGGCAACCGAGTTGCATCAGACGATAACTGTTGGACCCGTCATGACGTATCTGAGAGGAAGAAAGGAAAGGAAAATCTCAGCAGTGTCATTTCATTTACAATCTCTTTAACTGCCAGCTGTCTCCCAAACATGTTCTCACACACGTTGACACAACTGAAACACACAAGACGCTTAGAAAAAAATACATGCATATGTCATTCCACGAGCCCATGGTGTTTGTATGTGCATGTTGTTCACGGTTCTGTCATGCTGGGTTCATCGTTTTAGAGCTCATGTTGCTCTATTTTTATTTGTATATTATTACTATCGAACTGCGGTCTCAGCTTTACGCGAGCCGGATGGCAGGTGAGTAGGATGAGCCACCATAATGTTCTAATCACTTCTGTTACTGGTTTTACACACAGGAGGCTCATCTGCCTCTCTCTCTCCACACTAAAACAACCCCCATTACACCAAGACAGTCCTATCCCCGGTCCCACGATATACGAAGCCCTGTTTTCTGGAGACCCATTCACAATGATTTGTACTCTAAATCTGCATGTAGTCTCACAAACAGTTGTGATTAATATAACTGATAGAGAATATTCCTTAATGTTATTTATAATGAAGAATGAAGAAGAGTGATAGTAAATAAATACCTCGGAATCATGGACCAGGCCGGGAAATGTGGCTGACATGTTCTTGCTCCGGTAACCCGCTTGATCAAATAAACGATTTCCGTTAAAATCCCCAAAACGAAAGAAATGTAAAAAGTCCCTGCGTAGAGCCGCAGAAAGCTGGTGAAACCGGAGCGTTTCCCCTCTGTACCAGTCACACCGGCTGGCGCGCCGATTTTGTACTTGCAGGGTATTTCTGTTGTGATGTCGTCGGTGGTCCCCTGATAATATAGTTAGAAAATTAAGCATCAGCACTGAGGAATGGATGGAGGACAATAGAAGAGCTGCTTCCATCCCAAGAGACAAGGAATAAATATTGTATCTTCCCTAATAAGGAACCGACACTCTTTCATCAATTTTTGTGGACATTTTCTCGTTTGTATTTGCTTTCTTCGTTTCACCCACATGGATTAAACCTAGGCTATTACAACAGGAATTGGATGTTCAACAGAAATGTAAGTTGCTTTTAAAACATCCCCTGGTTTATATATTGATTATTACTTACAAATCTATTTTCGTTTAAACTAAATGTGTTTAATGTTTTTCATTTTTTCAAACATAGCACTCCATTGCCGTGCACGTCGCCGAATCTCTATTAAACCAATTATTATAACTACTACTATTAGCATATTACGAGCCCATTACTAGTACTATTATTATTGATGTTTTATTGTTATTGTTATCCTTATTATTGGTGTTTAATTATTGCCATTATTGTGTCTATTTACAGACATTTTATTGTGGTTATTATTATTATGTTATCCTCATTGTTTTTAAATCTAATAGACTCGACATTAAACAGTAAAAATATGCTCCAGATGTATTTGGAAATAACGAAGATTTTATGTTTTGATCGGAATCATAAATATTGAATGCGTGCACTACCTGGGAAGAAGATCATTTCGTGGAGATTAATAACGAGAACAATCAGGAGATAATTTCTGCTAACAGCTCTGAGGAATAAACCTCGTTCCTTTTCTCTTATGTCGCTAATGGAACATGGACATTTATAACATACATTTATAGGCTAACAAAATGGTATTTCACAGTGAATTGTTAAGGCTTTGTGATATCACCAGGGTAAGTTTGTGTGTGTGTGTGTTTCTGCTCTGCGCTCGGGCGGAAGGGTGATAGGGCTTCAGCTCATGAGAGAAACTGAGATACCGACTCATCTCTTTTCTTTTTCGGCTTGGATAGAGCCTCTTCAACCGGGGCTCAAGCGCAGGTCGAAACAATACTCTGACGCCATTGTGTGAGTGGCGGGCGCATGAATGGAGGTCAGCTTATTATACCGTTTAATATTCGGTTAAGACCGGGAGGCCAGTGCGAGACAGCGGTCAGTATGATGATCTCAACCACCCGCACTCACCTGGAGCCAGTTAGATGGTAAACAGGCCGGTAGAGCGAGAGAGCGAGAGAAAGTGAAAGAAAGAGCGAGAGAGAGCCTGTTGATAACAGCCGGTAGAGAGAGAGGATAGAGAGATAGGATGGTCTGCCAGTAGAGAGAGAGGAGGGTAGAGAGAGAGGAGGGTCTGCTGGTTACTGTCCAGTAGAGAGAGAGGTCTGCCGGTAGAGAGAGAGGAAGGTAGAGAGAAAGGGGGGTTTGCAGGTAAGGGGCTGGTAGAGAGAGAGAGAGGAAGGTCTGCTGGTAACTGTCCAGTAGAGAGACAGGAGCGTCTGCTGGTAGAGAGAGAGGAGGGATTTGTTACAACACTGTATATATACATAATATGACGTTTGTAATGTCTTTATGCTTTTGGAACTTCTGTGAGTGGAATGTTTACTGTTCATTTTTATTGTTTATTTCACTTTTGTATATTATCTACCTCACTTGCTTTGGCAATGTTAACATATGTTTCCCAATAAAGCCCATTGAATTGAATTGAGAGAGGAGTGTAGAGAGGAAAAGATACATGTGGAATAACAGAAGGCTGTGCTTCCGGTCAGGCCCTGCAGCTCTCTGTCTGTCTGCCTCAGTGCTGAACTACTCTAGCAGTCTGTCAGATATAACACACGCACTGAGGGAGAGAGAAGGAGAGAGGGAGGGTGAGAGAACATTAAGCGAGTCTAAGCGCAAGGGCAGAACGGTGCTTTTAGTGTTTTAAAGCCCGGAGCTCTGCTTATTTAACCCGAATTATCGAAATTACTCCAGGAGATGCTAAATCCACCCGCCCACTCCACTCAAAACCGGCAACTTCAACATGCGCGCAGACACGTTAACCAATGTTAAACTTAAACAGCGGTTGTGTTTGAACTGCATTGGTGTGATATTTAAATTATGACTTGTGTCATTATAAGGACCAGTCACCACAGACCCCGCTACAGACCGACCGACATGCAGACCGACAGGCAGACAGACCGACAGACAGGCAGGCAGGCAGGCAGGCAGGCAGACAGGCCCTTAAGACGCCGTTATTTACTCTTAATCTTTAATTAACAAACAATTTCTCCATCTGTTCCTATACAGGTCTCAGGCCTACCCCTAAATAACCACCACAACACTCACTCATCTCAATAATATTATACTGCATTTCTTCTAAATAACATCATAATTCAAATGAGAAATTATAACCACAAAACAAAATCATGAAACACACACATTATGGAAGGTTTAGCCTAATATATGCTTTTTAATAAAAAATTAAGTTCTCAAGGCCCACAAGCCCGTGAGTAAATTAAGTAATTCGATTGTTTTGCCTCGAGGCTTGATGAAGGCCAGTTGTCGCACGTGAGGATTAAGCTTTTCAACCAGGCAAAGCGCGCTGTCTGTGCGCGAGGCACCAGTTGCGCGGTAGACGGTGCTAATAGGGCTTAGCTCGTGGAGCAGCCTCGCGGACAGCGCAGGAAGCGCCAGATGCGCAGTGAGTTCGAGCCCGGACCGGATCCATCTGCTCGGAGAGACTAGAGCCCCAACCCTTAGAATCTCAGCGCGGGAGCGAAATTAACACTCAGACACACAGGGTCAAATCATAATATTTACTGTCAAATAGGCTACTATAACTATACTATTATACAATAATAACTACCACAGTACAATATATATATAGTGTAATATAGTTAACCGTGCCTATCAACATCCAATTGAGGGTGAAATCCGCCTGCTCTTCATGATAAATATACTAGCCATAACCTATACACTATATCATACATTTACTAGCCTATACTCTACATCATAAATATACTAACCTATACACTATATCTTAAATATACTAGCCTATCATACATATACTAACCTATACGCTTTTAGAGTAAAATGTAGACGTACTTGAAAGAAAATCTCACCACTTTGATTGGAGAGTGATGAAGACCCTGTTAAAGCATTTTAATGTTGTCTCTTAGATGAGACACTACTACCATATTGTCTTCAGCGTCTTGAGGTTGTTTTCTGTGCTTCCATTGGGACTAGAATCTAATCGAAATATTCACGTGAAAGAAGCATTTACAGACCACTATAGTGAAAAACTATGTGAAAACCTATAGGCCTTGTTGGAGATTTGGGATAATTTTTGTTGTACTTCCACAACACATCCAGCATAGGTATAATTCTATAAAAATATTGCAACGTTTATAAATCAAGTTTAACCGTAATTGTGCAGGCTTTGGAGCTGGTTTAGCTTATATTGTTTTGTCAATATGTCAATGTGCTTGTATCGGTCCCAATTCAAATTAACCTGAAATATATATATATTTTTAAGAAATGCCAGATGGTTTCCTCTTGACGTCCTTTCTCCTCTCTTGCTCCCTGTTTATCTCTACGCAGGTTCTTTCTCAATAGGATTATAGTCCTACTGAAGTTTGTTTCCAGCAGTGGATTTCAGATAAAAGCGGAAGTGCAAATGCTTCACGTGAGCAGGTTATATATCAATGCAATGCTGTATTTGTTTATTTTTATTCATTGAACTTATTTGACAGAGACAGTACACATAAATCCACATTTTATCACACCAATGTCAATATGTATCAATTTAAAGCTAATTCTCACCAGTCGAGCAAGTTCAAATTAGCCTATATCAACAATATGTTAACAATTTGATCAATCAACAATATCGACATCAATTGCATAAAAATACTACTACTAAAACAGACAACATCACAATCCAAGAAAAAAAATACACATTTAAGAAAATCTTTTAAATTA
The DNA here is from genome assembly GCF_057628025.1 of Oncorhynchus mykiss. Classification (NCBI taxonomy): domain Eukaryota; kingdom Metazoa; phylum Chordata; class Actinopteri; order Salmoniformes; family Salmonidae; genus Oncorhynchus; species Oncorhynchus mykiss. The sequence goes on from NC_143029.1 coordinate 70,984, forward strand.
ATAATTTCTAGAATAACTATTTTAAGGGATGCAGGCCTATAGGTTGGATATTAATGTGTTGTATTGAACGATGTGCTGAGGTCTGTTTTGTTCTGTGGATTGTGTTATGTTGAGAACTGTTGTGTTGAGGACTGTGTTGTGTCGAGAACTGTGGTGTGTGCATGTGGCAAAGTTGTTGTAAACAGTCGGACACCGAACTCATAAGGCCGTTAAGGCGCCATGACAACAGCCTGGTACTGACCTACAAAGTACAGTAATGGGATGTTAGCCAGGTTGCTAAAATGGAAGAGGAGGAGGAGGAGGGAGGGGGGGGGGGGGATCAGAATCAATGCCTGGTTTATTTACAGATTTAAACAACATATATTTCACAGAGCAATAGGTGTGGAGCAGGAAACAGTGGTCAGTACTTAAATGAAGGCTGTAGCCAAGAGGCCAGAGCCCATTCAAACAAACAGGTGTTACGGTCTTCTAATATGGCTGTAGTATTAACAACATTAGCAATGCACTATTTACACACACTAACAGCCCAAACATAAACACATAGGCCTACAGATTGTAATGTCTCGTTAATAGTGTAGTTTATGGCTTTTATTTGTAATTAGGATGTTTTTATTGTTTTAATTAATAACTATAATTGCGCTGTAGATTTAGTTAAAACTCTTGGTTCATGCCTCTCGAAACTCCATCCCAGCCTACCCTCAGTCTTCACCCTAACCCCTACCCTCACCCATCACCCTTACCCCTCCCCCTTACCGCCAACCCATGGGCTACCTCTCACCCCTCACCTGTACACCTCAGTCATAGGCTATCCCTCAGTCATAGTCTCATACCCAAAAAGTCATCATGTAGTCGTTATAAGCAGCTGCCTGTAAGCCCGGGCAGCCAGCTGGTCATGGCCCGGTCAAAGTGCTGTGTTTCTGAAGACACTCCGGAATGAAGGTAGATTGGGTTACATCTAACAATATATTAATTTGAAACCTCCTAGTTAAAAAGGCATGAACTTAATATTTTGTTGTGTAACCTTTATTTGAATAGGCAAGTCAGTTTTAAGCACAAATTCTTAATTACAATGACGGGCCTACCCTGTCAGTTAATTAGGCTTTAAAAATCACCTGTTCAGGCAGGACAGAAAGGTAAATAGTCCAGAGGTCCACTAAAATCCCTTAACATATAGATTAACCATATAGTTTAACCCTACAGACTAACCCTATACTGTTAAACATATAGATTAATCCTACAGACTAACCCTGCAATGTTTAACACTATATGGTTAATCTATATGTTTAACATATAGACTACCTGTAATGTGTCTGTGTGTAGCTGGTGAGATGAGTCAGGCGCAGGACAGCAGATATGAGTAATGAAAGCAATTTTACTCAATAATATAACAATACACGTCGAATAAATACAAGGTCACAAATACGGACCGCAATACAATAAACAATTACTCACAAACAAACATGGGGGAACAGAGGGTAAATAATGAACAAGTAATTGGGGAATTGAAACCAGGTGTGTAAGACAAAGACAAAACAAATGGAAAATGAAAAGTAGATCAGCGATGGCTAGAAGGCCAGTGACATCGACTGCCGAACGTAGCCCGAACAAGGAGAGGGACCGACTTCGGTGGAAGTCGTGACACTACCCTACAGACTAACTCTGCATTGTTAAAAATATAGATTAAAACCTTATACTGTTACATTTATAGACAACCACAAAGACTTACCCTACAATGTTAAACACATAGACTAACCCTATAGACTAACCCTGCAATGTTAAAAATATAGATTAACCATATAGTGTTAACATATAGACTAACCCTATACACTAACCCTGTACTGTTAAACACATAGACTAACTCTATAGACGAACCCTATACTGTTAAACATATATACTATAACAGTATAGGGTTAGTCTATATGTTTAATAGTATAGGGTTAGTCTATATGATTAGTCTATATGTTTAACAATATAGGGTTAGTCTATAGGGTGGTCTATATGTTTAACCATATAGGTTTAGTCTATATTGTTAGTCTATAAATGTAACATTATAAGGTTAGTCTATATGTTTAACAGTATAGGGTTAGTCTATATGTTTAATATTAAACATATAGACCACCCTATAGACTCACCATATACTGTTAAACATATAGACTAATTCATATAGACTAACCTTATACTATTAAACATATAGACTAACCCGATACTATTAAACATATAGACTAACCCTATATACTAATCATATGGACTAATCCTTTATACTAAACATATAGACAAACCCTGTAGTCCAACCCTATAGACTAACCCTATAGACTAACCCTATACTGTTAAACATATAGACTAATCCCATAGACCAACACTATGCTCCTATACCATAGTGCCCTCAAAGCACTGAACACCTCCCGCTGCAAATGGATCAAATCAAAATCAAATTACATTTTATTTTTCACATTCGCCGAATATAACAGTTGTAGACCTTACATTGAAATGCTTACTTAACCAACAATGCAGTTCAAGCAATGTATCTAAGAAAATTGTTTGCGATGTTGTCGGAAATAACTCCTGTGGTTAGGGTGAATCCCATCTCTTTTTAAAGGTGATGGTTGCTCCCACAGCAAATCAAAGTTGTCACAAAAATAGACATTCCTGTCATTGCACATTTTTTTCATGCACTTGTTCAGGGCAGAGTCGGCTAAAACGTTCTGAACCTCTTCGGTAGCATGGGAGGGGGCCAGAGATAATTATTCTCTTCCCTGTGCTAGTGAGGGTGTTAGATGTTTTTTCTGTAGTCCTCCCTAAGTTCCTCAGATCGTCTAAAACTAAAGGTCGGTAAAAAATACGTGAGTGAAGATGGTGTCAATATTGGAGTATCGCCTTGCGAGTGTCCTGTCTCCCGTGGGTCGCGGAGTTGTGCTGAACATCTGTCCGTTGGTTGGGACAGATCAATGCCGCCCAACTCACTGGCAAGTTTGCTATAGGAGGCATTTAAAACTGAGATTTGGTTTTCCTGGGTTACAGAAAGTTTGTTGTACTTAGAAATCAGGATTTCCTTTTCTCTCAGCCGAGCTAACAGCCGGGGGATCTCTTCCTAAGATGCTGGATGGTGGTGTATTTAGTGCAGACAAATCCCTGTCCATTTTCCAGCTGCACCTTATCTTCATCTTGTGATTGTGTGGAAAACATCTCACTCCTGACATTTGTGCCCAGCTGTGAACAAAAACACAGCTAAACTAGCACTGCTAGTGTTAGCCTGCTCTGCTTTCATGATGGCTAGTATTTAACTGATACATAGCAGGAATCCGGAACACAAACTTGTAGTCCCAGCCATAAATGCTGACCTCGTTGCGGAATCCATAACAATATAAACTTTAGCTATGATTAAAAATGTTTTAATTTAAACTATTTCATAAAAACAACAAACCGAGTGTAGACAGTAAACTGTTATGTTGCGCGCTTTGATGACATTTGTTGCGTTATGACTTCTAGAGGACTTGTAGCGTCAAAATAAGTGACCAAACTATATTGCTACTTCTGGGAAATAAATTGGCTAACCCTATAGATTAACCCTATACTGTGAACCATATATACTAACCCTATACTGTTAACCATATAGACCAACCCTATACTGTTAACCATGTACGTAGTTTAACCCTATACTGTTAACCCTATAGACTAACCCTATACTGTTAACCATATATACTAACCATATACTGTTAACCATATAGACTAACCCTATACTGTTAACCATGTATATTAACCCTATACTGTTAACCATATATACTAACCATATACTGTTAACCATATAGACTAACCCTATACTGTTAACCATGTATATTAACCCCATATCATGTTAACCATTTAGACTAACCCTATACTGTTAACCATACAGACTAACCCCATAGACTCACCCTACACTGTTAACCATACAGACTAACCCTATAGACTCACCCTACACTGTTAACCATATAGACTAACCCCATTAACTAACCCTATACTGTTAACCATACAGACTAACCCTATAGACTCACCCTATACTTTTTTTTAAGGGTGGATCAGCTTAATATTGCGGAAAGATTGTTGCTTCCATCAATGTAATTGTCTGCATAATTTCCAATCCCCCTTATATATTTTTTGGTAAATATATCCATATACATACATATACACATATAGACATACATACTTTTTTAAGAATATACCTTTACTATTCCCCGCAAACCATACCACCCGTCCCACAATTGGAGTAAACTAATAAACACTTAGGCTTCTATCTTCAGTTTATACATCTTATACACATTTTACAGACACAATCTATTTTACAATAGTTCTATTTGTTTGCTTTTATTCCGTCCTCTATTTCTGATGTCCATCCAGTTTGATTTCTATTTGTAACTGTGCTATTTCACAAAATTCCTCAACCTATATGCATTTTACAGATCCCATATGTTTTACATTGGTTATCTTGTTATTAGTCCCCCCATTCAACCCCTACCAACTATCTCTCAACATCCTCCATTTTGAATTTCTATTTGCCATAAATTTCTCTATTGTGCTGTGATGCTTCACAAAAGTACTGAACCTTTCTATTCTCATAGCTTCTACAGATTGTAAATTAAAAATAAACATTTTTGCTAAAATAATAATTATTTTATGGATTGAATGACTATGGCTTTTCAAATCACCCAGTATTTCTATCTGCAGCATTAGTTCTAGGCAAATGTTGCAATTCTTCAGCCATTTCTGGACCAATGACCAAAAACGAGCTACAATGCCAAAATAAATGATCTAATGACTCTGCCTCCTCACAGCAAAATCTTCAAAACTGAGAAGATTGTATCCCCCATATATATAACATTCTATTGGTTGCAATAATTTTGTATAGTCATTTAAATGGAAGAATTAGAAGTTTTGAATCCTGCGTTGTTTTGTGTATCAATTCATAAACTATGTGCCATGGAATGGGTATATCGAAAATCTCTTCCCAACTATTTTGCAATTTATATGGTACAGCTGTCAGTTTTTTGGTCCTTAAATGAAATGGGTATATGTTTTAATATATCACACTTTTCTTTAACCATTTATGTTCTTTAATACAGTGCCGAAATACAAGTTCCTTACTTTTTTCCCCTTTTACTTGCCTCTTAAAATTTTGTGGTAATGCTGCAATTAATGGTTGTAATTTTGGGTAGAGCAGACATTTCCATATGTCTGTGTTAGCTGCATGTATGACGTAACTCCACCAGTCCTAATTGTGATACCATTCACTAAAATTATACCTTTTTTTATTTTTTATTTCTTTGAAAAATATGTTTTTTTTTCTTCTATTAGTATATTTGAGTTTAACCACAATATTTGTTGCATTATTTGTTCTGTCTTTTCAGGTGGATTAAATTGAAATTGTAACCAACTTTATAAGGCTGGTTTAAAAAATAATGATATTTTGGAGATTATTTCCTTTTCAAACAACTGAAAGTGAGCAGGTGTAATCTGAATAAAGGGAAAAAGGCCCTTCCTGAATATAGGATGAGACATTCATACCAATCTACTAGAGAACCAGTTTGGATTTAAGTATAAGTTTTGTATGACTGATGCCTTTAGTGAGAGGTCTAATGCTTTAATATTTAATAATTTCTGCCCTCCGAATTCATATTCATTATATAAATAGGCCCTTTTAATTTTGTCTGGCTTTCCGTTCCAAATAAAATTGAATATTTTTTGTTCATATAATTTAAAAAGCAGGTCACTGCTTATATGACGAAAGAGTTAATCAGGGTGATTTTTCCACAAATAGACTGGTATTTTCCTTTCCATGATAGCAAGATTTTATCCATTTTTGCTAACTTTTAAAAAAATGTATTGGAGTGAGATCATTTATTTATTTTGGCATTTGTATACCGAGTATATCCACATCTCATTCAGACCATTTAATTGGTAAACTACATGGTATTGTAAAATTTGCATTTTTGTGATCCAATACGTAATATAGTCAACATAGTCGACACTTATCATATTTTGGTTTTAATCCACAGAGAATAGCAAAAGTATCTAGATCCTCTATGGGGCCATGGAGAGATTCTAATTGTGGTTTAAAAAGAAAACATGAATCATCAGCGTACAATGACACGTTAGTTTTTAAGCCACGGATTTCTAATCCCTTAATATTATTGTTTGATCTAATTTTAACAGCTAACATTTCGATGGCAATAATAAATAGATATGCTGATAGTGGATAACCTTGTTTTATACATCTAGACAGTTTAAAACTTTCTGAGATACAGCATAGCCATTATTTACTATTTTACACAGAGGGTTACTATACATAACTTTAACCCATTTTAATAGAGATTTACCTAAATTGAAATATTCTAGGCATTTTTATATAAACTACAGTTATACTTTATCAAAAGCCTTTTCAAAATCAGCTATGAATACCAGGCTTGGTTTTCAGATTCTTCATAGTGCTCTATTGTTTCCAGTACATGTCTTATATTATCTCCAATGTATCGTCCATGTAAAAAACCTGTCTGATTAGGATGACTAATATCTGACAATACTTTTTTATATTCTATGCGCCAAATTATAGACTAACCCTATAGACTCACACTATACTGTTAACCAAATAGACTAACCCTATACTGTTAACCCAACAGACAAACACTATATACCAACCTTATAGACTAACCCTATAGACTCATACTATACTGTTAACCATATAGACTAACCCCATTGACTAACACTATACTGTTAACCCTATAGATTAACCCTATAGACTAACACTATACTGTTAACCCTATAGACCATGGGTGTCAAACTCTGGCCCGTGGGCCAAATTTGGCCCGCGGGGTAATTATATTTGGCCCGCGAGACAATACCAAATTACTACTAGAGCTGGCCCGCCGGTATTATACAGCGCATTCACCAATAATACTACGAATCCCATAATGCTCTGCTGTTTTCGCACGCCAATCAGGACAGGACCCAGAAACGCTCTCTCCTCTGTGACAGTAGTCATAGCAACATAGACGCTACAACTGTCAGCGAGCTAACCCTTCTCAAAAATGGCGAAAAGAAAGGCAGAAAACAGGAGCTTTCTGGACAAGTGGGAGGCAGAATATCTGTTTACATATGTAAAAGACAAACTTGTTTGTCTTGTTTGTGGAGTCAACGTGGCTGTAAGTAAGGAGTACAACATTAGACGACACTATGAAACGAAACACCATGACAAATACAAGGACCTGGACATGACTCAAAGGAACCAGAAAGTAGACGAGATGAAAATAAGTTTGGTTTCACAACAGAATATGTTTAAAAAAGCCACATCACAAAGCGAGGCTGCTGTAAAGGCTAGTTATATAGTGGCAGCAGAGATCGCAAAATCAGCCCGGCCCTTTAATGAGGGAGAGTTCATGAAAAAGTGCATGATGAAGGTTTGTGACCTCGTATGCCCAGAGAAAAAACATTTTCAAACGTGAGCCTGAGCAGGAAAACAGTAGCTGATCGCACATGTGATCTTGCCACCAATCTGTATGACCAGCTGATGGAAAAGGGAAAAGATTTTGTTGCGTTCTCCCTCGCTGTGGATGAGAGCTGCGACGCATCTGATACGGCTCAGCTGTCAGTCTTCATCCGTGGAGTGGACTCAAATCTGTGTGTTACGGAGGAGCTATTAGGATTCAAATCAATGCATGGCACAACCACAGGAAAGGAAATATTTGAGGAGGTTTCCAAATGTGTAACTGAAATAAAGCTGCCGTGGGATAAACTCGTTGGATTAACGACAGATGGTGCGCCAGCGATGTGCGGTAAAAAGAGTGGACTGGTGGGCATGGTTCGGGAGAAGATGCGGGAAGAGAACTGTGCAGGTGAGCTAACTGTTTACCACTGCATCATACATCAGGAAGCACTGTGTGCCAAAGCCCTAAAGATGGAACATGTTATGACCACAGTAACACAGGTAGTTAACGTTATAAGAGCCAAAGGTCTAAATCACCGCCAGTTTAAATCTTTTCTGGAGGAGTGTGGTTCGGAATACGCAGACGTGCCGTATCACACAGAGGTGAGATGGCTAAGCAGAGGAAAAGTACTGAACAGATGTTTCGAGCTGCGTGAGGAAATATGTCAATTCCTGGAAACCAAAGGGAAGGATACAGCAGAGCTCCGGGAGCAAAAGTTCCTGTGTGAGCTGGCCTTTCTCTGTGACATCTCGAGCCATCTCGATGCGCTGAACCTGCAGCTTCAGGGGCGGGGGCGCATCATCACAGACATGTACGCTGCAGTGAGGGCCTTCAAAACTAAACTGTGCCTGTGGGAGAATCAGATGCTGCAAGGAAACCCTTGCCATTTTCCCTGCTGCCAATCCATAAAAGCGCAGATCTCTACCGCCGTGTTCCCATGCACACAGTTTGCTGAAAAACTCAGTGTTCTCGCCGCTGAGTTTAGCCGGCGATTTGCCGACTTCGATGCCCAGAAATGCAAGTTTGAACTGCTTAGTAATCCCTTCGCAGTTGATGTGGAAAATGCACCAACCAACATCCAAATGGAGCTGATTGAACTCCAGTGCAACGACACGCTGAAGTCAAAGTATGATGCTGTGGGCGCCGCACAGTTTCCACGGTTCATCCCTGACACAATGCCTCAGCTCCGCACCCAAGCTGCTCAGATGCTCTCCATGTTCGGCAGCACTTATCTATGCGAGCAACGTTTCTCCTCGATGAAGATGACCAAAACAACTCACAGGAGACGTCTGACTGATGAACATCTTCGCTCGATACTGAGGATTTCTTCAGCTCAGAGCTTGAGCCCAGACATTGATGAACTAGCATCCAAGAAGAGATGCCAGGTATCTGGCTTGGGCACATCAGATTAGACCAGTGTGCAATAATTAACGTTTTCTTTATGCACTTTTTCTTGCTACAAGGCATGGGCTTGAATGGTTGATTGATTTAATATCATTTTATTTGTAAAATTATTAGCCAGTGGAAAAAGTTTATTTTGGTATTTAAATCAGAAGGCTGCAAATAGAAAAGAGGCATACAATTTTTATTTACATTTTATTTATTTAATAAATGAATGCCATTGATGTGTTTTTTCATTTGAAATTCGATTTTGCATGTCTCCACTATTAAATTATATATTGTATGGTAATAAGCGATGCTTGTTCCATATTCAATGTTAAAGCAAAACTTGTTTGGGTCCATATTAAAAGGTTAATTTGTTCAATGTTGGCCCGTGACTTTGTTCAGGTTTTACATTTTGGCCCACTGGGTATTTGAGTTTGACACCCCTGCTATAGACTAACCCTATAGACTAACACTATACTTTTAACCCTATAGACTAACCCTATTCAGTTAAACATAGAGACAAACTACAGACAAACTGTATACTGTTAAACATATAGAATAACCACATAGACTAACACTATACTATTAAACATATAGACCAACCTTGTAGACTAACCCTACAGACTAACACTATACTGTTAACCAAAAAGACTAACCCTACAGACTAACACTATACTGTTAACCAAAAAGACTAACCCTATTGTCACGATTGTTATAATGAGTGGACCAAAGTGCAGCGTGATCTGGGTTCCACATCTTTTTATTATTAAGTGAAACTCACAGCAAAACAAAACAATAAATCTCAAACGAAAAGTGAAGCTTACAATAGTGCTAACAGGCATATACATAGTCAAGATCCAACAAAACACAAAGGGGGAATGGCTGCCTAAATATGATTCCCAATCAGAGACAACGATAAACAGCTGCCTCTGATTGGGAACCAAACCAGGCCAACATAGAAATATAAATCACCTAGATGACCCACACTAGTCACACCCCGACCTAACCAACGTAGAGAATATAAAGCTCTCTATGGTCAGGGCGTTACAGTCACCCCCCCCCCCCCCCCAAAGGTGCGGACTCCGACCGCAAAACCTGACTCAATAGGGGAGGGTCCGGGTGGGTATCTACCATCGGGGGCGGCTCCGGAGCGGGGCGATGTACCCACTCTGCTCGCGGATACGTCATCTCCAATGGCGGCTCTGGTGCGGGGATCGTCGATGGATGCTCCGGACCGTGGATTGTCGCCGGAGGAACCGGACCATGGGTCGTCGCCAGGGGCTCCGGACCGTGGATCGTCACCGGAGGAACCGAACCGTAGATTGTAGCCGGAGGAACCGGACCGTGGGTCATCGCCGGGGACTCCGGACCGTAGATCGTCACCGGAGGCTCCGGACTGAGAACCCTGACTGTATTCTCTGGACCTCACTGGAGGCTCTGGACCGGGAACCCCTGCTGGAGGCTCTGGACGGCAGACCATCGTTGGAGGCTCTGGACCACGGACCGTCGCTGGAGGCTCTGGACCACGGACCATCTCAGGAGGTTCTGGACCGCGGACCGTCTCAGGAGGTTCTGGTCCGCGGACCGTCTCAGGAGGTTCCGGATTGTGGACCGTCTCAGGAGGTTCCGGACCGTGGACCGTCTCAGGAGGTTCCGGACCGTGAAACATCGCCGGAAGCTCTGGACTGGGAATTGTCGCCGGAAGCTCTGGACTGGGAACTGTCGCCGGAAGCTCTGGACTGGGAACTGTCGCCGGAAGCTCTGGACTGGGAATTGTCGCCGGAAGCTCTGGACTGGGAACTGTCGCCGGAAGCTCTGGACTGGGAACTGTCGCCGGAAGCTCTGGACTGGGAATTGTCGCCGGAAGCTCTGGACTGGGAACTGTCGCCGGAAGCTCTGGAATGGGAACTGTCGCCGGAAGCTCTGGAATGGGAACTGTAGCCGGAAGCTTGGTGCGTGGGGCCGGCACTGGTGGTACCGGGCTGGTGAGTTCTCCCACTTAAAAAGATGAGAGAGGCCTGAAATTTTCATCATAGGTACACTTCAACTATGACAGACAAAAAGAGAAAAAGAAATCCAGAAAATCACATTGTAGGATTTTTAAGGGTCGTTAGTGATTGGAGCGACCTGGGCTCAGGGTATTTAAACTCTCACTAACCACTCGTCTCTCTCTCTTCGCTCCTCCAGGTATGATCCTGTTTTGTTTGTTCCTTTGTAGTTTTACATAGTTTTCACTCAGTCATATTCACACACACAGATTCACGCATCCCTGCACTTTACATACACTTTACATACACCCTACATTATGATACTTATCACACTTCATTCCCTTTTCTTTGTTTAAAGTTAATAGTTTTGGTTTACAATAAAGAACCTTTTTGATTGGCCTATACCTGTTCGTGTCCCCTCATTTTTGCCACAGGCTATGAGCCGGCCTGTGACAAGTGGGGGCTCATCCGTAAGTTAAAGTTAATTGTACTTTAGTCTTACTTTAGTATTTTAGTTTACTTTAACATTTTCTCATAGTTGGTTAAGGTTTTGTCTAGATTTTCTTTGTGTTATTGAAAGAGCTGCTTCCTGTGCTTGGCCCTCCTCCTATGTTGAACATAATAAACGGCTCTCTATTCACCGGAAGTGTACCAAACTCACTAAAAGTGGCAGTAATAAAGCCTCTCTTGAAAAAGCCAATCCTTGACCCAGAAAATATAAAAAACAATCGGCTTATCTTCCGTTCCTCCGAATCTTCCGTTCCTCTCAAAAATTTTAGAAAAGGCTGTTGCGCAGCAACTCACTACATTCCTGAAGACAAACAATGTATACGAAATGCTTCAGTCTGGTTCTAGACCCCATCATAGCACTGAGACTGCACTTGTGAAGGTGGTAAATTACCTTTTAATGGCATCAGACCGAGGCTTTGCATCTGTCCTCGTGCTCCTAGACCTTAGTGATGCTTTTGATACCATCGATCACCACATTCTTTTGGAGAGATTGGAAACCCAAATTGGTCTACACGGACAAGTTCTGGCCTGGTTTAGATCTTATCTGTCGGAAAGATATAAGTTTATCTCTGTCAATGGTTTGTCCTCTGAAAAATCAACTGTAAATTTCGATGTTCCCCAAGGTTCCGTTTTAGGACCAATATTGTTTTCACTATATATTTTAACTCTTGGGATGTCATTTGAAAACATAATGTTAACTTTCACTGCTATGCGGATGACACACAGCTGTACATTTCAATGAAACATGGTGAAGCCCCAAAATTGCCCTCGCTAGAAGCCTGTGTTTCAGACATAAGGAAGTGGATGGCTGCAAACTTTCTACTTTTAAACTCGGACAAAACAGAGATGCTTGTTCTAGGTCCCAAGAAACAAAGATATCTTCTGTTAAATCTGCCAATTAATCTTAATGGTTGTACAGTCGTCTTAAATAAAACTGTGAAGGACCTCGGCGTTACTCTGGACCCTGATCTCTCTTTTGATGAACATATCAAGACTGTTTCAAGGACACCTTTTTTCCATCTACGTAACATTGCAAAAACCTGTAACTTTCTGTCCAAAAATGATGCAGAAAAATGAATCCATGCTTTTGTTACTTCTAGGTTAGACTACTGCAATACTCTACTTTCCGATTACCCGGATAAAGCACTAAATAAACATCAGTTAGTGCTAAATACGGCTGCTAAAATCCTGACTAGAACCCCAAAATTTGATCATATTACTCCAGTGCTAGACTCCCTACACTGTCTTCCTTTCAAGGCAAGGGCTGATTTCAAGGTTTTACTGCTAACCTACAAAGCATTACATGGGCTTGATCCTACCTATCTCTCCGATTTGGTCCTGCCGTACATACCTACACGTACGCTACGGTCAAAGACGCAGGCCTCCTAATTGTCCCTAGAATTTCTAAGCAAACAGCTGGAGGCATTGCTTTCTCCTATAGAGCTCAATTTTCATGGAATGGTCTGCCTACCCATGTGAGAGATGCAAACTCGGTCTCAACCTTTAAGTCTTTACTGAAGTCTCATCTCTTCAGTGGGTCATATGATTGAGTGTAGTCTGGCCCAGGAGTGTGAAGGTTAACGGAAAGGCTCTGGAGCAACGAACCGCCCTTGCTGTCTCTGCCTGGCCGGTTCCCCTCTTTCCACTGGGATTCTCTGCCTCTAACCCTATTACAGGGGCTGAGTCACTGGCTTACTGGTGCTCTTTCATGCCGTCCCTACGAGGGGTGCGTCACTTGAGTGGGTTGAGTCACTGATGTGATCTTCCTGTCTGGATTGGCACCCCCCCTTGTGTTGTGCCGTGGCGGAGATCTTTGTGGGCTATACTCAGCCTTGTCTCAGGATGGTAAGTTGGTGGTTGAAGATATCCCTCTAATGGTGTGGGGGCTGTGCTTTGGCAAAGTGGGTGGGGTTATATCCTTCCTGTTTGGCCCTGTCCGGGGGTATCATTGGATGGGGCCACAGTGTCTCCTGACCCTTCCTGTCTCAGCCTCCAGTATTTATGCTGCAGTAGTTTATGTGTCGGGTGGCTAGGGTCAGTTTGTTATATCTGGAGTACTTCTCCTGTCTTATCCAGTGTCCTGTGTGAATTTAAGTATGCTCTCTCTAATTCTCTCTTTCTCTCTTTCTTTCTCTCTCTGGGAGGACCTGAGCCCTAGGACCATGCCTCAGGACTACCTTGCTGTCCCCAGTCCACCTGGCCGTGCTGCTGCTCCAGTTTCAACTGTTCTGCCTGTGATTATTATTATTTGACCATGCTGGTCATTTACGAACATTTGAACATCTTGGTCATGTTCTGTTATAATCTCCACCCGGCACAGCCAGAAGAGGACTGGCCACCCCTCATAGCCTGGTTCCTCTCTAGGTTTCTTCCTAGGTTTTGGCCTTTCTAGTGATTTTTTTTTTTTTTTTTGGGTAGAGCATCCCTTTCCCTTTTCCCCTACATTGGCTCGGGAGCACCTCCGTGGTTATGGGAGGGGCCGCCAGTTTCTGGTTGTCTTTTCCACTCCACTGGTCTTGTGTGCATAAAACCCCACCACATGTGACTGCACGAAGACCAGGACCAGTTAGTTAGTTGTTTTTGGAGGATAGTGGGGTGTGGCTCCTGTCCTTGAACCCAGACTGACAGCAGGTGAGTTGTGTGTTCTTTTTTGGAGTATTTGTAATAGTTGTATTGGTTGAGGAAAATGTCTTCCATTCTGAGTAGTTTTGTTCAAGCTCCTTCAGAGGTAGCCTTGGAGTTGTGTACTAAGGAGCAGTTAGTTGAAATTGCTGAACATTATCAGATTGAGATTGTTGATAAAAAAATTAAAGAGACTGTTAACCTTTCTTTTTTTTTTTTTTACCTTTATTTAACCAGGCAAGTCAGTTAAGAACAAATTCTTATTTTCAATGACGGCCTGGGAACAGTGGGTTAACTGCCTGTTCAGGGGCAGAACGACAGATTTGTACCTTGTCAGCTCGGGGGTTTGAACTCGCAACCTTCCGGTTACTAGTCCAACGCTCTAACCACTAGGCTACCCTGCCACTCCTTTCAGCTAGGGGGCACTATTTTTATGTTTGGAAAAATAACGTTCCCAATGTAAACGGCCTATTTCTCAGGCCCATATGCTAGAATATGCATATAATTGACAGATTAGGATTGAAAACACTCAAACGTTTCCAAAACTGTCAAAATATTGTCTGTGAGTATAACAGAATTGATATTGCAGGCAAAACCTGAGGAAAATCAAACCAGGAAGTGGCTTCTATTTTGAAAGCTCCATGTTCCATAGCCTGCCTTCCCTCCATTTAAAGGGATATCAACCAGATTACTTTTCCTATCGCATCCTCAAGGTGTCAACAGTCTTTAGACATAGTTTCAGGCTTTTATATTGAAACATGAGCGAGAAAGATAACATCACGTCGGTGGATAGCTGGGTGTTCACATGAGTTTTGCTTGCAGCCATTGACTCTCCCTGTCCTACTGTCTGTAAACAGTAGATCCACTGTAGATTATTTCACATTGAAAATCACAGTAGCAGGGGGTTTAGAAACCATCACACTTACTCCATACCACACTTACACTCTCCCTGTCATCTTCAAATAATATTTTTGCAGGAATCTCCTTGCGAATGATTTTGCCGAAGATTGTAGACAGTGCCAGTTGATATATTATCGATTATACATTTTTTAAAAAATCTGACGATTGATTATAAAAAACGTTTGACATGTTTGTGTGGACATCACGGATACTATTTGGAATTTTCGTCTGCGTTGTCGTGACCGCTTGAGCCTGTGGATTTCTGAACATAAAGGCGCCAAACAAATGGAGGTATTTTGGATATAAAAATAATCTTTATGGAACAAAAGGAACATTTATTGTGTAACTGGGAGTCTCGTGAGTGAAAACATCCGAAGATCATCAAAGGTAAGCGATTCATTTTATTGCTTTTCTTTTTTGTGACCAAGCTACTTTGATGCTAGGTGTTCATAATGTTTTGTCTAGTGATCGATAAACTTACACAAACGCTTGGATTGCTTTCGCTGTAAAGCATATTTTCAAAATCTGACACGACAGGTGCATTAACAAAATGCTAAGCTGTGTTTTGCTATATTGCACTTGTGATTTCATGAATATAAATATTTTTAGTAATATTATTTGAATGTGGCGCTATGCAATTCAGCGGTTGTTTATGACAATTATCCCGCTAACGGGATAGGTAGTGTCAAGAAGTTAAAACTAGATTAAAGCAGGGCCTTAGGGAAATTGATGTTTTTTGGGGTCAGTCTGCTAGTAGTGAGGGTGCAAGTTTTCAGTTTAGCCCTTCATTAACTTTTGAGCAGCAGAGGGAGCTGGTGCAAATGCAGTTAGAAATGCTAATATACCAGAAGGACTACCACAGTTTGATGTTTCACAAAATCTTTGTTTGCTGCCTAAATTTGATGAGTCAGATCCAGACACATACTTTGCTTTATTTAAGCGTATTGCGGAAGCTAGAGCTTGGTCAGATTTTGACATGACTATGTTGTTGCAATGTGTACTTACAGGTAAAGCACGTGAGGCATTTGCAGCACTGAGTGTAGCTGACAGTAAAGTTTTTCGCTAAAGTTAAATCAGCAGTTCTGAAGGTCTGCGAGCTTGTGCCAGAGGCATATCGTCAACGTTTTCGTTACAGGAAAAAGTTAGATTCACAAACCTATTCTGAGTTTGTTCGTGATTTGACTTCTGCATTTAATCGTTGGTGTACAGCTTCTGAAGTTAGTACTTTTGAGGGTCTGTCTAATTTGATTGTGTTAGGAGAGTTCAAAAATTCTGTCTGACCAGGTTGCTACATACATGAATGAACGTAAAGTTAAGTCTCCAAGTGATGCAGTAATCCTTGCAGATGAGTACAGGCTAATACATAAAAGCCATTTTGAGACAAACAGTGACATGTACCATAAAAATAACTTTACTCCTAGGAATAGTAGGTCACCTTATTTTGTAGCTTCTTTCCAAGGCCTCAGCAGAAGTTTGGGTCTGGAGGACTTAAAGCACTGGTTAATGCTAATACCTGTCGCTGCTGTTTAGTTGAAGGACATTGGAAGACATATTGTCCTCTGCTTAAATTAAGAAAGTCAGATCAAGTTAAACCTGCTGTGATGGCAGCTCCTGTTACAGCCTCTGACCACCAGGGTGAGCTTTTTCAGCCACTAGTTGAGTTTGATTCTGTCTTCCCACTGTGATTTTTCAGCCTTAATTTCAGATGGTGTAGTGTCCTTTACATGAAGTTACCCTAAAATGTGGTCTGGTGATTTGATGTAGATGTTGGGGTTAGACAGGGCAGATGGCAAACTAAACATCTATAAGATGCAACCTTTAGTGTCCCCTGCAAGGGAATCTCCGGATCAAAACTGTGTGTCTCCTGGGGTATTTCCAGTTTGTGCGTACCCGCGCGGCCTCTCGTAAGGAGATTGAGAGTAAGCCAGAAAGTCTTGAGTTGCCAGTCAAACTCCAGACAGAACAGTTGACTAGTTCTAGAGATTAATTGATGGCTGAGCAAAAGGCCGATACTACCTTGGCTGATCTGTTTGATAAAGTTGTTCCTGATTCAGTGGTGAGGAATAGTGCTCAGTGTTATTTTCTTCTTGATGGGCTGTTGGTCATGAAATGGGTTCCACACTATGATCAGGGTCTAGGAGAACCAGTCTTTCAAATAGTTGTACCTACTAATTTGCGAAATGAAGTGTTGCAAACTTCACATGGTGATGTTGCAGGTCATATGGGTGTTCTTAAAACTTATGATCGCATACTCCGTTATTTTTTCTGGCCACGTTTAAAGTGGGATGTAGCTCAGTTTATTAAAACTTGTCATACGTGTCAGCGCTCAAGTAAGTCAAACCAGGTTGTAAAGCCAGCACCTTTGTATCCAATACCAGCTGTAGGGCAACCTTTTGAGCATCTTATTATCGATTGTGTTGGGCCTTTACCAAGGTCCAAGTCAGGTCATAGCTACTTATTAACTGTTATGTGTCAAGCAACTAGATATCCGGCAGCTTTTTCCTTGCGTACCATAACTTCAAAATCAGTAGTTAAAGCGTTAACTCAATTTATTTCAACATTTGGGATTCCAAAAATCATCCAGTCAGATTAGGGGTCTAACTTTACCTCCCATTTATTTGCTCAGGTTCTCAAACAGCTTAAAGTTAAACACAAGTCTACTGCGTTCCATGCCCAGAGCCAGGGAGCTTTGGAACGTTTTCATCAAACTTTAAAATCCTTGCTTCGTGCATACTGTATAGAACTGTCTGCAGATTGGGAGGAGGGGTTACCTTGGCTGTTACTAGCTGCTCGTGAAGTAGTGCAGGAAAGCACAGGGTTTAGCCCAAATGACTTAGTGTTTGGTCATAAGGTGCGTGGGCCTTTAGCAGTGTTGCAGGATGGTTGTTTGCCTGAGGAACCACCTCAGAACCTTATTGACTATGTAAATGGTTTTAGGTTGAAGTTGTATAGGGCTGGTGAACTGGCGAAAGAAAAACTAAAATGTTCTCAACTGAAAATGAAACTGAAATATGACAGAAAGGCTGAGCTGCATGAGTTTAGTCCCGGTGGTTGTGTACTTGCTCTTCTGCCTCTTGTAAGTTCACCTTTTCAGGCAAAATACTGTGGTCCTTTCACTGTGTTGCGTAAAGTGTCCGATTTGAACTATCTTATTGAAACCTCTAGTCATAGGAAGTCCTCTAAATTATGCCATGTGAACCTGTTAAAATATTATCACTCCCATGATCTAAGCAAAGTAGAAGGCACTCCAGCGGTGAGGTCAGCGTTGACTGCTGCTCTAGTCACTGCATCTTGTGGCTTTAATTTGGTGGAGGGGGGAGAAGAGGAGGAAGTTAGGGTTTCGGATGAGGTCTTACAAGGTCGGTTGAAAAACTCCCAGACTTTGCAAAACCTTGGGGGTTTGGTAGATAATTTAGAGCTAAAGGGTAGAGCTGCCGCTTTCAAGGTGCGGGACTCCAACCCGGAAGTTTATAAGAAATCCTGATATGCCCTGCGGCGAACCATCAAACAGGCAAAGCGTTAACTTCTTGACGCTACCCATCCGTTAAGCGGGATAATTGTCATCAGCAACCGCTGAATAGCATAGCGCCACAGTCAAATAATATTACTAAAAAAGATTAATATTCATGAAATCACAAGTGCAATATTGCAAAACACAGATTAGTCTTTTGTTAATCCACCTGTCGTCTCAGATTTTGAAATTATGCTTTACAGCGAAAGCAATCCAAGCGTTTGTGTAAATTTATCGATAGCATAACAAAACATTATGTACACTAAGCATTAATACAGGGCTAAGATTGACTCATACTCTACTGGTTCTGATGCTCATTTTATGTGGCAGGGCTTGCAAACTATTACAGACTACAAAGGGAAGCATAGCCACAAGCTGCCCAGTGACACGAGCCTACCAGATGAGCTAAATCACTTCTATGCTCGCTTCGAGGGAAGCAAAACAGAGGCATGCATGAGAGCATCAGCTGTTCCAGGCAACTGTGTGATCACGCTCTCCGTAGCGGACGTGAGTAAGACCTTTAAACTGGTCAACATATACAAGACTGCGGGGCCAGACGGAACACTCCATACCAACTGTTATTTCAACTACATACCAGCTGTTAAATCAACTACATAACTATATACCAACTATATTACCAACTACGTAACTAAATTCTACATTTCATGACACAAACATGACTCCATACTATCTTAAATACTAATTACATAACTAAATACTAACTGTTATACCAACTACATAACTACATACTAACTAACATAACAACTAAATGATAGCATTCCAACTTCATAACTACATACCAACAGTCATACGAACTACATAACTACACACTACATGTTATACTAACTACATAACTACATACTAATGTTATACCAAATACAGTGCTGTGAAATTATTTGCCCCCTTCCTGATTTCATTTTTTTTGCACATTTGTCATACTTAAATGTCTCAGATCATCAAACAAATTTTCATATTACTCAAAGATAACCCAAGTAAAAATAAAATGCAGTTAATGAAATGCAGATAATTTTATTTTTAAAGGGAAAAAAGCTATTAGAACCTTCACGGCCCTGTGTGACAAAGTAATTGCCCCCCCTTGTAAAATCATGAATTTACTGTGTTAATCAAATGTTTTGTAAAGCTGAGTTCAATTTCACTATCCACACCCAGGGTTGATTACTGCCAGACCTGTTGAATCAAGAAATCACTTAAATAGAACCTGTCTGACAAAGTGCAGTAGGCCAAAAGATCTCAAAAAGCAAGACTTCATGCCGTGATCCAAAGAAATTCAGGAACAGATGAGAAACAAAGTAATTGACATCTATCAGTCAGGAAAGGGTTACAAAGCAATTTCTAAAGCTTTGGGACTCCAGCAATCCACGGTGAGAGACATTATCCACAAATGTAGAACATTTGGAACAGTGGTGAACCTTCCCAGGAGTGGCCGGCCTACCAAAATTACCCCAAGAGCGCAGCAACGTCTCATCCAAGAAGTCACAAAAGAACCCACAACAACATCTAAAGAACTGCAGGCCTCACTTGTCCCAGTTAAGGTCAGTGTTCATGACTCAACCATCAGAAAGAGACTGGGCAAAAATGGCATCCATGGCAGAGTTCCAAGGCGAAAACGACTGCTGACCAAAAAGAACATAAAGGCTCGTCTCACTTTTGGCAAAAATCATCTTAATAATCCCCAAGGCTTTTGGGAAAATATTCCTTGGACTGATGAGACAAAAGTTGAACTTTTTGGAAGGTGTGCGTCCCGTTACATCTGGCGTAAAAGTAACACAGCATTTCAGAAAAAGGACATCACACCAACAGTCAAATATGGTGGTGATAGTGTGATGGTCTGGGGCTGCTTTGCTGCTTCAGGACCTGGACAACTTGCTGTGATTGATGGAACCATGAATTATGCTCTCTACCAAAAAATCCTGAAGGAGAATGTCCGGCCATCAGTTCAGTTGATCTTTGTGTATTTTTAAAATGTATTTCATGATCTGAAACATTTAAGCATAAAAACTTGCAAAAAAATAAGATATCAGGAACGGAGCAAAACGTTTTTCACAGCACTGTACATAACTACATACCAACAGCATTATGAAATTCATAACTACACACTATCTGTTATACCAACTACATAACTTCATAGTAACTGTTATACCAACTACATACCTATGTACTAACTGTTATAGCAACTACATACCTATGTACTAACTGTTATACCAACTACATACAGTGGGGCAAAATAGTATTTAGTCAGCCACCAATTGTGCAAGTTCTCCCACTTAAAAAGATGAGAGAGGCCTGTAATTTTCATCATAGGTACACTTCAACTATGACAGACAAAATTCGATTTTTTTTCCCCAGAAAATCACATTGTAGGATTTTTTATGAATTTATTTGCAAATTATGGTGGAAAATAAGTATTTGGTCACCTACAAACAAGCTTTTTCCTCCATTATCATTATGGCCAAACAGTTCTATTTTTATTTCATCAGACCAGAGAACATTTCTCCAAAAAGTTCAATCATTATCCCCATGTGCAGTTGCAAACCGCAGTCTGGCATTTTTATGGCAGTTTTGGAGCAGTGGCTTCTTCCTTGCTTAGCGGCCTTTCAGGTTATGTGGATATAGATACTTTTGTACCTGTTTCCTCCAGCATCTTCAAAAAGTCCTTTGCTGTGGTTCTGGGATTGATTTGCACTTTCGCACGAAAGTACGTTCATCTCTAGGAGACAGAACGCGTCTCCTTCCTGAGTGGTATGACGGCTGCGTGGTCCCATGGTGTTTATACTTGTGTACTATTGTTTGTACAGATGAACGTGGTATCTTCAGGCGTTTGGAAATTTCTCCCAAGGATGATTCCGACTTGTGAAGGTCTACAGTTTCTTTTCTGAGGTCTTGGCTGATTTCTTTTGATTTTCCCATGATGTCAAGCAAAGAGGCACTGAGTTTGAAGGTAGGTCTTGATATACATCCACAGGTACACCTCCAATTAACTCAAATGATGTCAACTTAGTGTATGTAAACATCTGACCAACTGGAATTGTGATGCAGTGAATTATAAGTTAAACAATCTGTCTGTAAACAATTGTTGGAAAATGACTTGTGTCATGCAAAAAGTAGATGTCCTAACTGACTTGTCAAAA